>NC_081407.1:781281250-781588250 GCF_030272615.1 Cryptomeria japonica
GCTAGTAGTGGTGATTACACTCGGTTTTAAAGACAAACAATTACATTGGAGAATAAAGGTCGAGAAGTTAGTTGATGATCGGACGTTGCACATTGTTTCGCAATGCGAAGGTGCATGATGGTTACCCTTCGCAAAACAACAAAAAAATGGTGGGGCCCGTTCTAAGAGAGGATGACTCAAGTAAGGTAAAGAACATGCAGGTTTTGCATGATCTGACGATGCATTTTGTTTCAAAATGTTAAGGTGCTCGATGGTTACCCTTTGCAAAATAGCAAAAAGGCAGAACACTTAGAGAAATTTTGTTCTCCATTGGAGCCATTTATTAGAATTCGATTTATGAATTAATTGCCAAAGCATGTGGATTAATTAATTCTAATCAATGCTCAGTTTCCATAATAATCCTTACACAAGTTGAAGTTTTGGCTTGCATTCAATTAATTTTGCAGAGGAACCAATGCATAGAGAGAATTTTCTCAGGCAAGAAGTAAGTTTCTGCAATTGTTGACAATTACAGTTTGATTGGTATCACTGGGTGTTTGATTTCTCAAATAATCTGTTTGAAATTCTATTGAAATAAGTATAATTCTGAGATGGAACCATGAAAAGAATTCATGGGGAAGGTTGATTATCAGGAGAGAGCCATTTGTGACGATTTTCTAGAGCAATTGACTAGCTCCACTAATACTTCAGCTAAAATAAAAGAATTAGTGCTTAAATCTTCTAGCCTGAGAATTGGTGATGGTTTATATGATAAAGGGAGCTGGTTGAGGGATCCCCAAATAGGAATGATGGGCTTGGGACTTTTCAAAGTGGGGTTTAGCCAAAGAAATTCCCCTATTTCAATGAATAGCATATGGGAATTAGATGTTGGGAAGCTTATAGTCCCTGGGGTTTTCATGGACGTGGACCTGCTAACCCAAATTGCAAATAATTATGATCCCAACACTAGGAATGTGAAGAATGTAAATGATGGGTATCTAATTCAAATAAATGATGATGAGTTTAGGAGATTTTTCAGACTCAGTGAGGTATCAAATTATCTAGAGCCCATCAATTTTGAAATGTTGGCGAAGGTCTACGAGGCACAGAGAGATCGCCTCAGAAACGACCCCTTGAAAGAATTCTTTGCCAAAATAGGAGGATTGACAGTAGTAGGCCCAAGCACCATGGAACCCTTTTCATTAAACCTATTTACTTTGAGGGATAAAGGAATTTATTGGTACTTATGTTAGATTCTTGGTGAAGATGTAGAAATTACTATGCCAACCCATTATATGCTCATGATAGCATAGATTTGAAACCCATCTCTGGTAGTGACTTTTGATTTTGCACCTTATCTCACTGATGCCATTCATGAGGGGTTGATAGGGATAAAGAATGCTAAGGTGGATAGACCTTTTGGATGGTATTCTCTCCTCATGCAAATGTTTTTATTCAAAGGTTCTACATATTTTGCTAATGAAATGAACCTGCTCAAGGAAAAGGATGGAGAGGAGATGCACGTTCAATTATGGAGAAAATTTTTGTCTTGGGATAGAGAAAATGCAAGTTACTTAAATTTTGATAGATGTTTTACATCTAGGCTTAGAATCCTTTTGTGCCCATAGAACCCTAGGATTCCTAAAACTCTCCTTGAATTCCTTAGGCCTAAAGAATTTGTTGAAGACATCAAAATTGTGCAAACTGGGGTGATATATATTTGTACCCTATCTCTACTATGTTCAAAGTTTATGGTTTTAGAGGAACTCCATATTTTCTCCCCTATCAAGTCCCATTGAAGATAGAAACTGTTGAGATCCTGAGGCAAATTTGAGGTTTGCAAGAAGCAGAATTGACAAATAAGAGGGAAAGGAACAATTTTCCCAACTGTTACCATAGCACATCAGTTTGTAATCACCAAAGGTGGTTGGACACATTTTGATGATTTCTTTCGGCCATACAGGTTGTCTACTACAGTGGCAAGGTTTCCTGATTCAGAGGATTTCTTTAATGGTATGTTTAAGACGAGGGCCATATGTAAAGGTAAAGCACACTAGTTTCACTTCCCTGAGGATTTAATAAGGAATGAGTTCAATTTAGTTGAGAAAGAAGCTGGGAAGGAAAAATGGATAGCCTTTAAGAAAACTTTGGATTTTATTCACTATTTTGACAACAATTATGATCCTCTGGTTAGTTTTCATCCTTTCTACGAAAAGATTAAGTTTTTGGTAGATTATTTTGAGGATTTAATGCAAACCCTAAAGGAGAAGAAGGAGGTTGTGATGAAAGCCAATCCTAAAAAGGCCAAACTAGTTTTAGCCAACCCTTCCTATGCCAAAGTGATCTCCCCAGGAAAATATGCAGTGCAGAAAAGGTCAAAGTACAGTGTACTAATGTCGATAAGGGATGAGCCTTCTACTTCAAAATGAAAAAGGGCATTAGAAGATGTGGTTGAGATCCTAGATTCCCCTTAAAGGCAGAAAGTAGGGACAGAAGTGGAGACAGATGAGCCCTTGTATTCTCCTTCCCAGTCGCTAACACATGTAGGAGACGAACATGTAGTAGCAAAGCAACTGTTGCAATTAGGAAGTCTTGGGGAAATTGCTCTCACTTATGAGGAGTTGCAAGAAGGAATGCTTGAAGAACCAGCAAGTGCCTAAATGGACTTAACTGTAGAGGAATTTATAGGTAAAGAACTAGACTTTATCATTAAGTAGGCTAGTGAGGAATTTCTGGCAAATGATAGTTTTGTCAAAATAGGGTGCTTTTTGCAGTTTGTTTGGAGAAAAAATATAGACCAGTTCAAGGCAAAATGTGAGAAAAGAAAAAATGAATGTCCTTACAAAGATATATCTACAGTTGAGGCAGATGTAAAGCAAGAAATGTTGACCAAATTTGAGACTATTAACCCAGAGCAAGGAAGGAAGATGATTGCAGAAGCTAGAGTTTTGATTCTCCTTGAATGGGATATAGCAGATGCATTAGTGCTTGAGGCAATAAGGAAGGAAACAAAGCCCCTGGCGGGAGTGACCTATAGTAATGATCATGCTACCTTAGTCATGTGGTCACTAAGAAGGGAGGAGAGAAAAAAGAGGAAAGACTCCTCAGAGTCTAGCTATCTTGGAGGCATGATTGTGAAAAGAGTGAAGGAGACAGGGGTGGTGGAGGCAGCTAGTACAATTTTAGAATCCACAAAATTCAATATGGTTGTAGCTAAGAAAGAGGCCAAGGAAAAGGCTTATCTCCGGGTTAAGTTGGAGTTAATCTTAAAAGCCTATAATGAAGCCAAAATTGAAATTACTCAAAAGGATAGTACAATTGTAAAATTGAAGAATCAAATAGCAGGTCAATATCAGAAAGGTGAATCTTCTACCTTGATGATTGCCTCCTCTCCAACCAAGCCTCCATCTACTATTCCAATCATTAAATTTCCCATTTCCCCTATGACTACCAGTTTCCAATCTATTGAGACTATCCAGGATGAAATGGAAAAATTGAAGCAGGTTCAGGCTATGTTTGCAAGTAAATATGAGGAGAAGGTCAGGGGGACAATTTTAAAGTTTGCTGACATAATAGGGGCTTCTATTGTGTATATATATATGAAAAGAGTTTTGAGCATGTTGACTGATTTAAAGGAGGATAAGGCTACTCTAGAGCCAATTTTAAATAAATGGATGGCTAGGGAAGCGGACTTGGAACTTATGTTCTCATCCCATGAAGAGGCAGATGTTGATGCCACTATTAAATCCACTTGTGAGTCGGTAAAAGGTATGTCCAGGTTGGCAGAGGGAAGAGTTGGTCTAGAGAGAAAAGCAAACCTGTATAGAAAGGAGTATGCTAACCAGAAGTTTGAATTATTTCCTGGAGGTTTTGTTAGCACAAGCAAGTTAAAAGATGAAGAAGTATGGCTTGGTGCGTTAGGCCATAAATTGTCACAACGAATAAATGATGTCATCAATTCCGATGGTACATCTTTTAAATTTGAAGGATTGAAGAAATTGAAAAGATGAAGTCACATTATGGCTTTTTGGAGACAGAAGTTAAGTAGTTAAGGAACACTTGGAAAAGATTAAATAAGTTGAAGAAGAAAATTAATAGCTTCTCTTGGCCTAGTGATGACGTGTTCAAAGAATGGAAGGATAAGTATGTGATGCAAGAAGTGGAGGTTCAAGAATAGTCAATTGATGTTGTAGCATTGTAAAAAACCTAAGGGAGGTTGGAAGTGGTTAGCTCTTGTAACTGCTTGTTTAAGGCTAATCAGATTTTTGAGGAATTAAAGACACCTAGCACTCAACCTCTGAATACTGAGAAGTATTTTGGCCTCTATCCAGCTAGTTAACTAATTGGTTTTTCCTCCTGTCTCCTTTAGAAAGAACTGTAACCCTCTTTTGAGAGGGAATTATGGTTATAACAGAATTTCCTAGGAAAGTCTGAAGCTTGTTGCATCCATATTTTCTATAAATGGATACCAGAACTATTGAGGAAATCATCACAAGAATTTGAAAAGAAACTCTGGCAAAATATATTTAGGGTTTTCTGATATTCTAGAAATCATTCTGAGTTATGTAAGATTTTGATAAAATATATTAATATATAGATCAGAACATTTTGAGCCCTGACTCATGTTGTCTTCTTGTACGTGTGATTGATTTACTGGTTTAACTGGATAATCTAGGATTGTTTAATTGAATGAGTTGCAAGGCAATTTATGAGAATGTTCTAGGTATTTCTCTTAGGGAGGGGAATTAAATATACTTAAAACTTCTCATGGGTAATCAATAATTCTACTTGAATTTGATGGCTGGGTCTATGTATAAGGTGAAAGTTTATATATGAAAGGCATATATAGATTTAGTGAAGTTAATGTAATGATGTGTATGTGAGTTTCCTAGTGAGAATTCTTATTTAGTTCTAGGTGACTCTGAGGCCCAGATAAGGCACTGATATAGCTTGTTGAGTTTCATGACCTTCTTGGAGATCAATTGAAAATGAATATGAATCTTTCCTTTATGTTTGGTTATGTTTAAGGTGATAGGGTTTGCAAAAGTTGGCACTGGTTTTCTGTGAATTTTTTGTCATAATTGTGAAAAGTATTCACAAAAGGTATACCCACCTAAGCTTGATATAAGCTTGAAGTGTAGAAGGTTTTTGTATAAACCTTGTTGAATTTTGTTTAAGACTATTATTTTCTTGTTATTCTCTCTATATGTGACAGAGGCTTTGAAAATTCTTATAGAGGAGATAAGGAGATCAGAAATTGAGAACAACAAAATATAATTTAAACTCAATACCATTACTATCTCCCTAATACATATAAAATATAATAAATAAATAAATAATATTTCATACATAATTATAAATTCCAAATATTATGATCCACAAAATAACATTAATAAATAATAACCCTCAATAATTAATTAGGCAATTATATTTAAATATCAATTTCCTCCAATAATTTAATTTGTTATTAATAAACTATATAAGCCAATCAATTAATTAATAATTTAATTAACCAATAATCGCAACTCTTCAAGACAACCCATCATAGGGTAACATAAAATACCACAAGACAACTCTAACCACAAAACTAAGATTGACAGGATATCAACTTAAACCTAGAGTATTTAATGGGATTTCATGTCATCTCTGATCAACTTGCCATTGGGATGGAGACATGCTCAGACCTATGAAGCCAGGTGGAGTCGATGCTTAGTACCTTCAAATTTATCACCACCAATACACGCACAATAACATATACCATAACATATATCATGAAATAAACAAACAAGTGTGTTGGCAATTTGGATGAATTGATTATGTGTTGCATTGATGTTTTGTCATTGATGGCAACACCGGTTGTTTTGGTTGTTTACCAGTTTATGGTTGGTTCAAGTAGAGTGGTTGGTTTTTGGTAGTGATCCAGTATGATCCGGTATGCTTTGGTTTGTGGAATTAGTTTGGATCTGTCATTCATGCTATTCAGATGTCTATCACGATCAATTGGTTTGAGATTTGATTACTCATGAGCTATCATTTGTTCTAGTCACTAGTAAGGGTTTTACTGACAGATCTTTGTTGAAGATATTTTTGTTAGGATTCCCAAAGATACTGAGAGGGGGGGTGAATCAGTATCTAACCAGTTTATAGATTTTCTGATCTTATTAAATAAATTGCATTCCAGAACAGTGTACCAGTAAACAAGAATTAATGCAGAAAATATGAACAATAAACACAACATAGAAAGCATACCATAACACAAGTTTTTAAACGAGCAAACCCGGTGTGGGAAAAACCTCAGTGCAATTTGTGACCCACAATATTCATTCACTGGCAAATGAATGGATATTACTTACAATAGGGGCCTGCACATGCAGGAAGGCCAACTACCTAAAGCTCACTTCTTAATTAAAAAAGAAGTCTCACTGACTTACAAAAATGGATTATGAAAATCCAATATAATGTACTACTTTAGTTCAGCATCTGCTATGCCAAGTTTAGTACCAGTTTAAGCTCATACAATAACCATAAACCTTACTCCAAAATCTGCCTTAATATTCGTACATTACTTCTGCAATATTCTAACCATGTCTGCATCTTAAATGATCTACAAGATCTCATACTTATATATGAGTCTTATTACAATATGCCTTGTCGGCTTACAAAAATATAATACAATTAAATACAAAATATAATAATCAAAATCCTGTCAGCTGGGGTGCCAGTAATCATCTTTGTCGCTGTCGGTGAACTATCTATCAGTGTCCGTGCCATAGGATTGCAAGGTTGCCATCAATGACAATACCTTCAATCATCTACAATTCTCATTGGAGTGTGCAATGCCAACAATCTTCCCCTTTGGCATTGATGGCAACACCCATGAGAAAAATTCAAAATTATATCCAAAAATTGAAGTCCAAAAATCTTACCAAAATTGTGTGCTCCCTCTGAGCAGATGATCTCTAAGTCATTGGATTTTTCTCTTCTCTACTACTCCCCCTTTGACATCAATGACAAAGGTTGTCAAAATGTCAATTGAGTGTAGTTATCAGCTAAAACCCTGTAATCGATTGGTTGCAATTTGAAATATGTCTGCTAATATAAAATTCAGGCTTGTAGTGAATTTGTCACTGCCCTTCAATGTTGCCTTTGTTCTTTGAATGGTACCGGTGAGGTGATGCATTTTCTCTTCCGGTGTCTTTAGTCCTTGAACAAGTGCTTCTAATATCTCTTTCCTCAAAGAGATGAGGTAATCCAATTTGGGACTGAGTCTATATTTTAGTTCTTTTGCCTTGTATTGTATTCTTTCCCTTTTTCTTCTCCAATTTTTCAAGTTTCTCCTCAAATCCTGCTATCTCTTGCTCTATAACTGATATTGGTTCGGAGGACTCAATGATGTTGTCAGCTATATCATTTATTTATGTCTATACTATATTGATCTCCTTATCAATATCCACTATCAAAATATTAGTCTTACATGTGTCTCGGTACAACTCCTTAAATTCCATTATTGTTTTGCTCAGTGCCGGTAAGTGGGTGTCAATGTTTTCCGTGCACTTATTTATTGTCTCATGAAAGAATTTCTCTTTTTCATTATGCATTTTCTCTCTAAATGTCTCCTCATTTATTTGTTCCACTGTTAATATGTTAGCGGTGATATAGTTAGATAATGTGTCTAATTGACTTAAAGAGTGTTTATTTTCCACATTGCACTTGGGTGCAATCAAGTTTAGAATAGGAATGGTATCATCAATAGCCTTATATGCTAGTGCATTACACTATGATTTTCTTAATTGAATCCAATAATACCTCTGTTACATTAGTTGGTCTGAATTATGTCATGGAGGAACCAGATGATTGTCCAACTACCTTAACAATTTGCATTTCGCCGGTGTGAGTAACCTCTTTGCTTGTATTGACCTCTGGTAGGTCAGTTTGTGTCTGTATTTCTATCGGGAAAGGCTTAGGATTCTTAGCTGTTGCCGATGGCATTGCCTCTATATGAACCTATGACTCAACCTTTTTCTCTTCCTGTTTCTCAACCTATACCTCAGTGGGTTTCTCTGTGCTCTCTACTGCCAGTTTCTTTGATGATGTCTTATCGGTATTCATTGTCAGTTTCTCAGTATGCACCTCTGTACTGTCCACTGCTGGTATCTCAATTGGTTTCTCTATGTTATCAGTCAGTTGCTCTAACTCTGTAGGTTTTTCAATGTTTGTATTAATGGTATTGTTAGTATCCATTCCAGTAACCACGGGATCAACTGATTGTTCGGTTTTCTCAAGTTGTGTCTCAACCCCAATCTTAATGTTATCAACTGATGGCTCTTCATGTGTTCTTACCTTAATATTTTCAGTCGGTGGCTCAGTAGCCACATCTTTCTTCTCACCAGTGGTTTCCTTATCAACCACAATATTGACCTCTTGTGTATCAATGTTCATTGTATATAAAACCTTAGAATCAATATTTTTATCATGTGTAGTCTCCATATCCTCAGTTGCCAATGTGTCAACAATTTCAACCGATAAAGTAATAGAAGGAGGTGGTGGTAAATTGTCTGTTACTTTTATGTTGGGTAGTCCACCTACATTGCCTTTACCTTTATCCTTATCCATTTGATATACCTTAAAATTTTTGGGTCTATTGAGTTCTTCTTGCTTCTCTTTCTCCACAAAGAAGATATCCCATTTATCTATTGTTTCTTCAATGATATTATGGATAGAATCAAGCCAAAATAATTCTCAGTGAACTCTACCGAGTACAATCCTCACAACTTCCTTAGGGAAATCTGGAATATCAAGTATTTCCACAAAACCTATGGTTTCTATGATCTTATGTTCTGGTTTCACAACACCATTCTCATCACAAATGATAGTGTTATACATATTCATGATTTCATCAACACCTAGTTCCTCAATATGACAATGTATGTATATCCTACGGTCTTCTACATATGCAACTCCTTTAGGGATTTTAGAGAATGCACCTAGGGTATCATCCTGCTTCACTACCTCGGATATGATCTTGAATATGGGCCTAGGGCATTTAACCACTTCAATAACAGTAGGGTTTGCAATGAATTTGGGAGCAGAGGAGGAAGCCATTGATAAATACCTTAATCTGCCTTTAGGTTTGGATGTTTGAAAGATTTTGCTTCACTTCTCGCTATGGATGCCTTCGCTCAGGTTTTTCGCACTCTTAGGAGATTTGGATGCTCAGTGAGTGAAAAAGATTGAAAAACACTTGCTTTATAATGTCTTTTCCTTCAACTACTACAATAAATGTCTGTCGGTTAAGTGAAACCTAACACATCTGTCGGTAAAGAAGCAATTCATCTTCTTCCCATCAACTAAGGGTAAACTAGCATGATTGCCATACACCCAAAAGGTTTATTTTCAGTTAGATGAAGAATCTCCTGTCGGCGGAGTGATACTTTGTTCTACCAGTGAAGGAATAGTCTCATCAACATTTTGATCTCTCTTTCTAATCCATTGTTTTGAAAATTATTTCTTTACCTCATCAACCTTCTCTTTACCTTTCAAACTGGGTCCTTTATTATTTGTCAGTGATACCTTACTTCTATAGAATTTTTCAATATGTCCAATCTTGTTACAAGCATAAAAAGTCACATTGTTTTTCTAAATAGTATTTCCATTTCCTATGCCAGTATGTGTTTTGCATTGATTAGATAAGTGTCCAAATCTTCCACAAACATAACATCTTACATTCATTCTACATTTTACTGAATTATGACCAATTTTGTTGCATTTTGAACATTGACCGATGGGTGCATTAGTGTTCTGGTAGTTTCTAGATCTACATTTATTTTCTCTATGACCATACTTGTTATAGTTAAAGCATTTCCCATTAAATTTGTAGGTGTTAGGTTGTCTTACCGGTTTACTGTGATCATGATTGTTTGTAGTACCGGAGCTTTCACCAAATTCAAAGCAAAGACCATTAGTGTCTCCATTAGGTTTATGATTTTTTAGCATATGATCAAGTTCTTCTAAACTTTTCTTGAATTTTTCTTTGTGTTGATTTGCAAGAGCCAACTCATTTTCCAAGAAATCCTTTTGTGTCATGAGTTCGGTTTTATCATGTTCCAAGTGAATCAGATCTGTCTTCAACATATCACCTTCATCAATAAGTCTTAGATTTTTAGTTCCAACGTCATTGAGTCTTCTAGTCAAGTCATCTTCATTCTTCTTTCTGTCTTCAATGTCTTTGCAAAATCTCATAGTCATATCTTGCATCTCATTCCTCAAGGTCATATTTTATTGCTTCATCTTGCTTACAAGATCATTAAGAGTTTCCTATTAATCATCATCATTCTGTATCTTCTCATGAAGTTCTCTTCTTTTGTTTCTAGCAATAGTAACATTCTCTTGAAGTCCTTGAATGAATTCTTGTGCAGTCTTGAGATCATCTTAAAGTTTGATTTTCTTCAACTTTTCTACATCATAATCTGAAAGAGTTGTTTCCAATTGCTTTCTCAAGTTTTCCATCTATACTGGTGTCAGAATCTCCCTCAAGTTGTTAGGCTTCTAAAAATAGAGGACCAGGCTCCGATACCAATTGTTAGGATTCCCAAAGATACTGAGAGGGGGGGGTGAATTAGTATCTAATCAGTTTATAGATTTTCTGACCTTATTAAATAAATTACATTCCAAAAATAGTGTACTGGTAAACAAGAATTAATGCAGTAAATATGAACAATAAACATAGCATAGAAAACACACCATAACACAAGATTTTTACCGAGGAAACCCAGTGTGGGAAAAACCTTGGTCGGATTTGTGACCCACAATATTCACTCACTGGCCAATGAATGCATATTACTTACAATAGGGGCCTGCACATGCAGGAAGGCCAACTACCTAAAGCTCACTTCTTAATTACAAAAGAAGTCTCACTGACTTACAAAAATGGATTATGCAAATCCAATATAATGTATTGCTTTAGTTTAGCATCTGCTATGCCAGGTTCAGTATTGGTTTAAGCTCATACAATAACCATAAACCTTACTCCAAAATATGCCTTAATATTCACACATTACTCCTGCAATATTCTAACCATATCCACATCTTAAATGATCTACAAGATCTCATACTTATATATGAGTCTTATTACAATATTCCTTGTCATCTTACAAAAAGATTACAATTAAATACAAAATATAATAATCAAAATCCTGTCGGCTAGGGTGTCGGTAATCATCTTTGTCACTGCCAGTGAACTATCTGTCAGTGTCGGTGCCTGCCGGTGCCATAGGATTGCAAGGTTGCCATCAATGACAATACCTTCAATCATCTACAACTCTCATTGGAGTGTACAATGCCAACAATCTCCCCCCTTGGCATTGATGGCAACACCCATGAGAAAAATTCAAAATTGTATCCAAAAATTGAAGTCCCAAAATCTTACCAAAACTGTGTGCTCCCCCTGAGCAAATGATCTCTAAGTCATTGGATTTTTCTCTTCTCTACTACTCCCCCTTTGACATCAATGACAAAGGTTGTCAAAATGTCAATTGAGTGTAGTTATCAGCTAGAACCCTGTAACTGGTTGGTTGCAATCTAAAATATGTTTGCTAATACAAAATTCAAGCTCTTAGTGAATCTGTCATTGTCCTTCAATGTTGACTCTGTTCTTTGAATGGTACCAGTGAGGTGATGCATTTTCTCTTCCGGTGTCTTCATTCCTTGAACAAGTGCCTCTGATATCTCTTTCCTCAAAGAGTTGAGGCAATGCCATTTGGGGCTGAGTCTATATTTAAGTTCTTTTGCCTTGTATTGTATTCTTTCCTTTTTCTTCTCCAATTTTTCAAGTTTGTCCTCAAAACCTGCTATCTCTTGCTCTATAACTGATATTGGTTTAGAGGAACCAATCATGTTGTCATCTATATCATTTATTTCTATCTATACTATACTGATCTCCTTATCAATATCCACTATCAAAATATTAGTCTTACATGTGTCTTGGTACAACTCCTTAAACTCCATTATTGTTTTGCCTAGTGCCAGTAGGAGGGTGACATTGTGTTCCCTGCACTTATTTATTGTCCCATCAAAGAATTTCTCTTTTTCCTTATGCATTTTCTCTCTAAATGTCTCCTCATTTATTTGTTCCATTGTCAATATGTTAGTGGTGATATACTTAGACAATGTGTCCAATTGACTTAAAGAGTCTTTATTTTCCACATTTCACTTGGGTGCAATAAATTTTAGAATAGGAATGGTATCATCAATAGCCTTCTATGCTAGTGCATTACACTCTGTGCTTTTCCTAATTGAATCCAATAATACCTCTGTTACATTAGTTGGTCTGAATTTTGTCATGGAAGAACCAGATGATTGTCTAGCTACCTTAACAATCTGCTTTTAGCTGGTGTGAGTAACCTCTTTGCTTGTATTGACCTCTGGTAGGTCAGTTTGTGTCTGCATTTCTATCAGGAAAGGCTTAGGCTTCTCAGTTGTTTCTGGTGGCACTGTCACTGTATGAACCTATGACTCAACCTTTTTCTCTTCCTGTTTCTCAACCTGTACCTCAGTGGGTGTCTTTGTGCTCTCTACTGTCAGTTTCTTTGATGATGTCTTAATGGTATTCACTATCGGTTTCTCAATATGCACCTCCATACTATCCACTGCTAGTATCTCAATTGGTTTCTTTGTGTTATCGGCCAGTTTCTCTAACTCTATAGGTTTTTTAATGTTTGTATTAATGGTAGTTTTAGTATCCATTCCAGTAACTAGGCGATCAACTGATTGTTCAGTTTTCTCAAGTTGTGTCTCAACCCTAATCTCAATGTTATCAACTGATGGCTCTTCATGTGTTCTTACCTCAATATTTTCAGCCACCTTATGAATTATGGTTTGGTCATACACATTCAATATATTTCATATCAAAGGAGATACCAGTAAGACACCTTATGAGTTATGGTTTGGTCATACACATTCAATAGATTTCATATCAAAGGAGATACCAGTAAGACACCTTATGAGTTATGGTCTGGTCATACACCGATAGTTAAATATTTTAGAATCTTTGGTAGTAAATTCCATATCAAAAGAGATGATTCCATTGGAAAGTTTGATCCTAGATATGATGAAGGAATATTTCTTGCTTATTCTAGTGAAAGCAAAGCATATAGATGTTATAACCAAAGATTGCAGAGAATTGTAGAGAGCACAAATGTCAAATTGGATGAGTAGAACAAAAGTCAAATTAGAAACTAAGAGAGAGAACTGGTAGTGGAAATGATCATAACTGAACTAGTAGCACCTACACCGGAATAAAATGTTGAACTAGTTACTCCGACAATATCAGAAAATTCAACAGTAATTGAAGATCAGGATAGAGGAACAAAAAATCAAAAGCCTCCTAAGCATGTAAGGTTGAATCATTTAGAAGATCAGATCAGTGGAGACAAAATAAAAGGAGTGATGATAAGAAGAAGGTTGGCAATCGATGAGGTATGTTTTATTTCTCAAGTTGAACCGGCATCAATAATTGAAGCTTGTAAAGATGAAAGTTGGATGAAAGCTATGGAAGAAGAATTAGATCAGATAGAAAAGAATAACACATGGACTTTAGTTCCCCGACCTAAACATAAGAATGTTATTGGAACTAAATGGGTTTTTATGAATAAATTGAATGAGGATGTTCAAGTTGTGAGGAATAAAGCTAGATTGGTTTGTAAAGGATATTCTCAGAAGGAAAGAATTGATTATGGTGAAACCTTTGCACCGGTAGCTAGGATTGAAGCTGTGAGATTATTTCTTCCTTATTCTATACATAATAACCATAAGGTTTATCAGATGGATGTTAAGTGCATATCTGAGTGGAGATCTTGAAGAGGAAGTGTATATTGATAAACCTGATGGATTTTCACTTTCGTATGACAAAAACATGGTTTGCAAGTTAAAGAAAGCTTTATATGGATTGGAACAAGCCCCTAGAGCTTGGTATGCAAGACTAGATAAATATATTTTGAAGCTTGATTTCACTAAAGGTAATGTTGACTGTAATTTATATTGTAAGATCACTAATGATGACATATTGATTATTGAGGTCTTTGTTGATGATATCATTTCTTGAGGTGAAGATAAGTTGTGTATGGAATTCTCTAACAATATGAAGAATGAACTTGAGATGTATATGATTGGGGAGATGAGATTTTTCTTAGGTTTGTAGATTACTCAAACTGATAAAGGTATTTTCATTTATCAAACTAAGTATGATAGAGAGTTGTTGAAGAAATTTGGTATGGAAAATTGTAAACCGGTTAGTACTCCGATGGTTACAAGTGAGAAATTGACAAAGAATGATTCATCTACACCGGTAAATCCTACTAGGTACAAGTCTATGATTGGTTGTTTGTTATATCTAACTCATACTAGACCGAATATAATGAATGTAGTTTTTATTGTATCAAGATATCAAAGTGATCCTAGAGAAAATCATGAGAGTGTGTTGAAAAGGATTTTCAGGTATTTGCAGGGAACAACTGAGTATGGTTTGTGGTATCCTAAAAATGATGACTTTACATTATGTGCATATACAGATGCTGATTGGGTTGGAGATGTTGATGATTGGAAGAGCACATCTAGTGGAGCTTTCTTTCTTGGAAATAAATTTGTTTCATGCATCAACAAGAAGCAGTCATTCACTTCTTTATCTATTGCTAAAGTTGAGTATGTTATTATTACTACTAACTATAAACAAGTTCTATGGATGAAGCAAATGTTAAAGGATATAAAGGTGGACTGTAATGAACTGGTATTTATTCACTATGATAACTCTATTGCTATTGATATATCAAAGAATCTAGTATTTCATTCTAAGACAAATCACATATCTATCAAGTATAACTTTTTAAAGGAGAAGGTGGAAGCAAATGAAGTCAGACTGGTTTATGTGAACACTAAAGAGCAGATTGCAAACATTTTCACTAACCTTTGCCTAAAGAATCATTTGAGTACTTTAGAGATAGATTTGGGGTTTCTGCCCCTCCCTCTTGTAGAGACCTGAGTGATGTTGATTGGAATCAATTCCATATACATTATCAGAGCAATTGTTCATTTCAGGTTAATGTGCTGGTAGTATTGCATAGAGGGAGTAGTCAGCTATAAGAATAAAAAAGTTTATGACTTTTCTTTGATGTTTATGTCAAATTTCTGGCATTGATGTTAAAGGGGGAGAGATATATGTGAAAAATAGAGCTTAACAAAATATTAGTCAAAGGGGAAGAGATCAAAACTTCATTGCTATATCATTTTGTGGGAGATTGTTGGTTGTCTTCCATTGGGGGAGACTTGTTTGGCATTTCTTGGCACTTGGATATTTTTCACATCTAGTGTTACTATCAATCTCAAAGGGGGAGATTGTTGAAATTTGGAGGAATTGATTATGTATTGTATTGATGTTTTGTCATAGATGGCAACACTGGTTGTTTTGGTTTTTTACCAGTTTCCGGTTGGTTCTGGTAGAGTGGTTGGTTTATGATATTCATCTGGTCTAATTTGGTTTGTGGAATTGGTTTGGATCTATCATTCATGCTATTCAGATGTGTATCACAATTAGTTGTTTTAGGATTTGATGACTAAGGAGCTATCATTTTTTCTAGTAAGCCTTTTGGTCATTGGTAAGGGTTTTACCAGCAGAGATTTATTGAAAATATTTTGATGCACGTAATAAGTGGTGTTGGTGCCACTTCTAGATGGCTTTTAGGATGTTGTTGGTTATCTAGTTTGTGTTCCAATTCATCAGTGGTGTTGGATTTGGTTTATGGTGACCTATTTTGGGTCTGGTGTTATCTAGGTTTTGGACCGGTTTATGTAATGTGTTGGAGGATGTTCCTGATGCATTACCGATGGAATTTAAAGATTGGTTTACATTGTTTTCAGCATAAGACAACATGGTCGATCACTGGATTGTGGATTTATGTTATGAGTTTATTGTATTATCTTTTAGGTGGCCGACCTAATTGTTTAGGCCCCAGGTTAGTATAAATATGATGTAAGATATCTTTGTAGATCATGGGTATATGGTATGTGGGTTATAGTTTTATCTGTGTGTGAATACTTTTGTAATTATATGTAGAAAGTTTGGTTGATCATAGGTGAACGAATTGGGTTTGTAAGAGAGTTTTAAGGCCTCGGGTATTGAGATTAACCAGAATTGTGCTCAGGCATAGGAGATGCTATACTTGCATTTCACTCTTCTTTCTATATTGTAGTCCAATGTTTTTGTAGTCAGTGAGGCTCCTTTTGTGATGAGAAGTATGCTCTAGGCTATTGGCCTTCATGCATGTGCAGGCCCCTCATATTGTAACCACATACTTACTACAAAAGTATTATTTGACTGTGGGTAGGCTTCCCACCTTGGTTTTTCCATTTACTGGGTTTTCCACATACAAATCTTGGTGTCATGTGTTGTGGATGCATGGTAACTATTATGTGATTTATGCTTATGTTTAATTTCTATATCAGTTATTCTGGTGTATGTTTTATGCATTCTGGTATTAAGTTTATGTGTTCCGATAATAAAGTTTTGAATTCTCAAATTTTTTTAAGCCGGTGACAACTGATTCACCCCCCCTCTTAGTTGTCCTCTAGTTATTTGAGTTGTCTAAGAAATTGAAGGGGAATCACAATGTCATACTGTTCTCATGAATGAGTGGTATGACATCATCCCTACCACAAATGCAATAAAAGATACTCACAACAACCAAGAGCTATCATAATCATCATAAAGAAGATTAAGTTATATCAATATGATCTATTGATATACAAAAGGCAAGATGAGTCAGGGAGGGGCACTAAAAACTGCATCTCCCAAGATCATCAAGTCAAGTCTTATAGGACTATATGATGAATCAATGATGAACAATTAGTACCAAACCGGTACTAAGACAGGGGGTGAATTAGTACAAACAAAAACACTTTTCCTTGAACTAGTTTGACTGAAAATAGTACACTTGACTGGCAAGAAATAACACCGATCTAAACCAGATTACTGTCGGTTAAATACAATAAGAATGTGAAAGATATAAACTGGTAACTCTTAGCTTTCCACACAATCTAACATCTTATTTCCACTTCAGGCATATGCATACACTAGTAATACATCAATAGAAATGTAAAGACTTACTGGTTCAACATGCTTTATCACTTGATAGAAAATAACAAAGCATCACATGAAAAGCATCACACATAACACACATATTTTTTTCACATGGAAACCCAACTGGGAAAAACCACGGTGGGAATGAATACCCACAAGCTGTTCTTTGAACCCTTTTGAAGTCCTCTCTATTAGGAGCCTAGTTTGGTTAAAGACTTTACAATAGGTTTTGTTAGGAACCGATCATGCTAGGGATCACCCAGTTAAGGGATGGCTAAAATGCCCAGTTAAGGGTTAAACCCTGTTAAAGGTTACCTTGTTAAAGGATTTTAAGAACTCAATAATTTTGAGTCACCCTGTTAAACGATTTACAACAAGCCGATTAAAGCTACCCTGTTAAGGGATTTTCCAACTGTTGAAGGGGTTATAGGTCAACAAGTATTACAATAATCTAGTAACAACACTCAATGCCAATGCAGATCTGCTTTAGTTCCTTTGTTCTACAATCACACTCTGCAGGTATCTTTTCTCTTATCTAGTTTGGCAAGAATCATGTATCTCTACACTTAGATACACACACAACATTTTCCAACAACCTCAACATAAAGAAGAACATCGACCTTATAGGAAACAGATACGTCGGTAGCATAAACCCTAAACCCTAAACATTTTAGGTTAAGTAATTCAATTGGTTCAATCCTAACCATTGAACATATTGCATTGATTACAACAGTCTTGAACAGATCTCAAGATGTTCTCCAACATTCGGTTTTCACCACTTCTTGGAGGATGATAACCCATCACGCATTCTCCACCGTTTAAAGAGACTTCACACATTCCTGAGGTAGATAGGATCTATCTCCTTCATGCAAGATCCTTCATGCACACAAGGCTGACGTGGCCACACAATTTGTTCTTCATTACAATGCTAACTCATCACATGATATCATTGTTTGAATCACATAATATTGGAAGACTTCAACCAAAAACCCTAAAGCTAGGACTACCAACCGGTAGTCATACCATATGAAACCTTGATACAAAACATTCCATATACCGGTTCACATTCCAACATACCGGTTCACTTGGATAGACATACCGCTTCACTTTTTCACATATAACTGTTCACAACATCATACCGGTTCTCTTGCAAGTTGCTTACTTCAATATACTGGTTCACTCTTCAACACATTGATATCAATGACAACATACAATATCATCATGTCATCATACTCTACACATATGCCAACAATCTCCCTCTTTGGAATTAATGGAAATATACAAAGATATCTATCCGCTTCACATCTTCTACCCCAACACTACATATATCTTCTCCAATTCACATCTTCTCCCCCTTTGATAATAATGCCAAAGTGGAGGCATATACATCTATGTCCCACTATGTTGCTCCCCCTAAGGAGTAGCATTTTTCAACACA
Source organism: Cryptomeria japonica (assembly GCF_030272615.1). Lineage (NCBI taxonomy): Eukaryota > Viridiplantae > Streptophyta > Pinopsida > Cupressales > Cupressaceae > Cryptomeria > Cryptomeria japonica. The sequence continues at coordinate 781,299,793 of NC_081407.1, forward strand.
CCAATCTTGAAAAAGATATATCAATGTAAGTCATGACTGATGTGGAGTACACACCTTTAGTTCACCTCTTGAAGGGGCAAAACCCCTAATTCATCTCTCAAATAGTTAAAGGTAGCCTTTGGTAGAGGCTTGGTGAATATGTCTGCTAACTGCTCCTTACTGGAAACATGTTCCAGTACAACGTTTTTGTTCTGAACCTTCTCCCTCAAGAAATGATACTTGAGCCGGAAGTGCTTGGTTCTGGCATGTAAAGCCGGATTGTTGGAGATGTTAATCGCACTTGTGTTGTCACAAAATATAATTACCGGTTCAGATACAGGAACTTTGAAGCCATTTAATACATGCTTCATCCAGATTATCTGCGTGTAGTTCATGAATGCTGCAACATACTTTGCTTCTACTGTAGACTAAGAGATACAACTCCGCTTCTTACTCATCTAGGAGACTAGTCTACCACCAAGAAAGAATGCACCACTGGTTGTGCTCTTTTGGTCATCCACATTACTAGCCTAGTCAGCATCTGTAAACACTTTCAGGTTGAAATCATTACTATATGGATACCATAATCCATAGTCAATAGTTCCCTTTAGATATCTCAGAATCTCCTTGACTGCTACCAAGTGGGATTCTGTTGGGTTTTTCTGGAACAGTGCAGTAATGCCCACTGCATGTGCAATGTTTGGTCTGCTATGTACTACATAGTGCAATTTACCAATCATTGATCGGTATTCCTTCTCACAACCCTGACTCATCCTCTTTTGATAATTTACAACTGATCACCATCATTGTACCAACTAGTTTGCTATCTTCCATGGCAAAAGTCTTCAACACCTCTTTGACATACTTGGACTGGGTGATAAAGATTCCATCTTTCATTTGTTGAATCTGTAGTCCAATGAAGAACTTAATCTCCCCTATAAGTGACATCTCAAATTCGTTTTTCATCTCATCTACAAAGTCATGACTCATCTTGTCATCTCCTCCAAAAATTATGTCATCAACAAATACCTCACAGATTAGAATCTGATCTCCTTCTGACTTCAGGTAGATATTACTATCCTCACTTGTTCTCTCAAATCCAATCTTCACAAGATGGGAGTGCAAGCGTTCATGCCATGATCTAGGTGGCTGCTTTAGTCCATACAAGGCTTTATGTAGCCTACACACCATGTCACTATCTTCTCATAGGGCGAACCCATATGGTTGCTCTATATACACCTCCTCTTCTAGTATTTCATTCAGGAATGCATATTTTACATCCATTTGATATACTTTGAATCCCTTGAATGTTGCATATGCAAGAAGAACACGAACTCCTTCCAATCTAGCTACAGGATCAAAGGTTTCTCCTAGTCTTCTCCTTCTTCTTGGGCATATCCTTTCACACTAGTCTGGCTTTGTTTCTTACCACTATGCCATCTTCATTCAGCTTATTTTTGAAAGCCTATTTTGGTGCCTATGACATTTTTATGCTTAGGTCTGGGTAATAGAGACTGTAGACACTTAAAAATAATTATTTTAATTATTTTTAATTCCTCACATAATTAATTAATTAATTATGTTAATTAAAATTCTTCTCAATATTAATTAAATATAATTAATATTGTCACTATAGCATATGATTTTTTTAATAAATCAATCCCTTTCTTTATTCTTCTAAAAAATCAAATCCTCACAAATCTTCCTCTTAGCTAATTAATTTCAATTAATTAGTTAACCTACATGATTCCTACAAATCATTTTCTTAATTCATCATTAACCTAATGAATTCTTCTAGAAACTCCCTAAACTCATTTAACATTATTCTTCTAATTTTTTATTCCCTCCACTCATTTTCTCTCCTAGTCAAATTCTCCTACAAATATAAATCCCACCTAACATTTCCTCTAATCCCCCTCCTAATGAGTCGTTAATGGCTAATCATCATGATTAGCCACAAAGTCAACTCTTTGTCCTTTCATCCAGCCACTAGCTTTAAATGCTATTTTTCTAGATGAATGTAAGATTTTCGAAATCTCACATTCCTCTAGGCATTTCCCTCTCCCAAGGAATTTTTAATTCTTTTTTATTCTTCTAATCCCCATAATATCCATTTTTGGAGAATTTTTAATTCCTCCAATACATCTTGTAGAGTGTGGAGATACGAAATGCCTTTAAGGCATATTTCTTGGTCTCCACACCCTCTCTTGGAGCTTGTGTGAGCTCACAAGTAAATCTTAGCCCTTCATCTTGAATTCATCCTAGCCATCTATTTTCCTCTCCTCTTTCTATAAAATAGGGTTCCATCCCTTCATTCAAAACATCTTGAAATCTAGTAAGCTTATGTTGCCCTTTTGAGCCCAGGAAATCATCTTGGCAACTTGATCATCTCATCCTTATCATTCATCCTAATCATTTGTGCACAATATTAGAGAGCCATCCACATCCAGCAATCAAAGGAGAACATCAAGTGGAGCATTATGAAGGGGCGCCTTAACTTCATCAAGCTCAATCCAAAGGAGAAGGTAAAATAGCAAGGTGAAATGGTCTTTTAATGATATTTTAGCATTCTGCATGTTTATTTTGTTATGTTTTGATCAGTTTACCTTTCAAATTTGTTTTTCCCTCTTCATTTTGGCATGCCCGGTGGGACCCACATCCGTAAGAACTAATGTTGTTGTGTTTTTAGGTTTTTTGTGAGTTGTGAGACGCAGGTTCCAGAATAGTGTGACTGCAGAAAAAAAAAATTGTCTTTTTTCGCAGGTTCCAGAATAGCGGCTCTGCATTTCTGTGCGACAGCTCCTCCTTATTCTTTTACTTTTCTATTTTCTGTTTATTTGTTGTTTCTATTTCAGCACGACAACTTTGTTATCTATTCTGTTTATTTATAATCTATGTGAAAGTAGGAGAGTATGCTCTTGTCTATATAGACAATCAGAAATCCGGACCTTTGGCACTTTTTCTATTCTATTTATCATGACTGTATGCTCTGACCGTAAGAAAGTGTGAAAATAGGAGAGTATGCTCTTATCTATCTAGACAATCAGAAATCCAGATTTTTGGCACTTTTCTATTTGTTTAGTGTGACTGTCTGCTCTATTAATATGTTTGAAATTTGTTAGGCGTTAACAGTAGTCTGCATTTTCTTTTCATTTCATGTTATCTGCTCTGTCTAATCATAATCTGTCTGACCGCAGGAAAGTGTGAAAGTAGGAGAGTATGCTCTTGTCTATCTAGACAATCAGAAGTCCGGACCTTTGACATTTTTATTTTATTCTATTTAGTGCAACTATTTGCTCTGTTAAATCTAGGGTTTATGTCTACGCTGTTAAATCTAGGGTTTCTGTTTTGTTAAATTTAGGGTTTCTGTTCTGTTAAATTTAGGGTTTCTGTTCTGTTAATTTTTTCACCATATCTTCTTTATCTTGACTCCATTTCCCTTCAAACTTCACCAGATTCTCCATATTGCCATTTTCCACATTTTCTTCCTTGGAGACCTTATCTCAAAAAACCACTTTTTGAAGCCCAAAATCTCATATTTCTCTATTTTTAGGGTTTTCCATAACTTCTTCCCTTTTCATCCAATCACCTCCAAATTTTTCCCATATTATCCATCTTCAACTTTTGCTTCTTTGTCCCTCTTGGACAAATTTTCCCATTCCTTCATCTCTCCTCCAAAATCCCCATTTTTCGCTTGCCTATCCCTTGGAAAGTGGTAAAAACCTAGTCAAACCCCATTTACCCATCAAAGCTTTCTTCAAATCCACATTTGTCATTAGTAAAAAAAAAATTATTCATGTTTTTCTATTCATTCCCAAAAAAATAAAAATAAAATTAATATTTTTGTCATTTTGTTGATTTTTGCAGGATGCTTGTTGAAGACTATTTTTCCAAACTACTAATCAAGTTGTTTTGCAGGACGTTTTTTGAAGACTCCATTTTTCAAACTACTAATCAAGTGGTTTTGTAGGTTGCCTAGCTAATTCAACCAAATATTGTGCATTTATTTAAATTAGGCACCTAGATATTAATTAAAATGGAATGAACCATTGTCTTATGTGTCTTTAAGAAAAGCGTAAAGGTAGGAAAGTATGCTCTCATCTTACTAGACGATCATAAATCCAGACCCTCCAACCTTTTCTTGTTTGATTGTGTATTTACCTCTAGTGGGCCTGCCCTCCCAACTTGCTCTTTGAGAAGGTAAGAGGGAAATGACCCAAGTGAGTACACCCGGACCTGGGGTTCCCAACTCACTATAATAAATAGGTCATTGACTACGAAAGGGTTAATGGTTGGGGCTCTATGAGAGTTCACTCTCACATTGGGTGCTTAGTAGGATCCTAGAGATCTCAATCATGCTTGCGCAACTTCAAAGGGTAGCTCCTAATGGGAAGACTTACTAAACACCTTGTTCATAGTGGCCAAAAACCCTCTAGTCATTGGTGCAGGAGGTCGGACCTCTGAAGCAGCCCATATTCTTATGACCCTTAGTAGAGACACAAAGTTCACCATGAGGAGTTTTCATGGGAATTGATGCTTGGCTACCTCGAGAAGTGAGTGTCGTGGAAGGGAGCCAGTGGGGTCAAGCATCTAAGTGTCCGCTCTGGGTAAGCGTAGATGGGAAACCAATTGGGATTCAATGACTATTGTCCTTGCCAGCCTTAAGAATGTTGTATATGAGCATGAGTGTCTTTGAGATAATATACATTTAATCATTGTGTTTTCTTTGTTTGATACATACTTGCCAAGAGTAGACTAAAAACACATCACTATCCCCAAACACTTTGCCAAAATATTTGTCAAGACACAAACAAATTGTCCAAGTCAATACCCACACCAAGTCCAAAATTGCGTCAAAACTCCATCCGTCCCATTTTTCATAAGCCTAAGAGAGAAGCTAAGAGTTTATCATCTATGTTAACATTCAAGTTTGTCCTTTGAAACACCTACTATCATCCAAATCAGGGTGGTCATATCCCTTCATACAACTTGTCATTTAAATAGATCCTTCATGTTCATGCCAAAGACAACCTAGTCATCAAGTTTTCTTCTAAACCATCACTACCATACCTTCTTCATCAATCATCCTCAAATTTCTTAAGTCCTTTCATCCTCAAATTTCTTAAGTCCTTTCATCACAAATTTCTTAAGTCCTTTCATCCTCAAATTTCTTAAGTCCTTTCATCACAAATTTCTTAAGTCCTTTCATCCTCAAATTTCTTAAATCCTTTCATCACAAATTTCTTAAGTCCTTTCATCCTCAAATTTCTTAAGTCCTTTCATCACAAGTTTCTAAAATCCTTCCATCACAAATTTTCTAAGTCATTTCATCACATTTTTCCTAAGTCTTTTCATCACAAATATCGTGTATGGTCGCAACTCGATCCCAAAAGAAAAAGATGGCTGATCAACAATATGGCATGCCAAACATTGGTGTCCTATATGAAGATCCCACACAAGATCATACACAAAGTGGGCAACCAAGCGATCAAGATCAAAGCCAAAATCTTGACATGGTTAACCAGGATGAACTTTGTGCGGAAGTGCAAACTTTCCTAGCAGATTCTTATAACCAAGAGATGATGGAAAAGTTTATTAAACACAATCCTATTGCACTTCTGAAAACTCTTCTTGAACATGGAGCTCAACTTCCACCTGAATTTAATAGATCCACTCTCATCCAACAACCACAAGGAGACCTCTCTCCCACACAAAGTGTTGCACCTACTATTCAAACTCAATCAATTGCAGCCCCATCAATCATCCAAGCCCAATCAATGCCACCTATGACACCTCCCACCACGGTCTCCATCCCACCTTCTTCCTCCTTACCATCCATACCACTGTCAAATCCAATCTCATCCATTCTCCAACAAACTTCTATACCACTTCCTTCTATTCAACCACATATTTCTATTCTACAAACTTCCCTTTCTCCCAACAATGTCGCAAATTTTATCCAGACAGCATTCAATCCCGTCACAATAGTTGGCAGACCGCAACCAACTATCACACAAACCCTAGAAACATCAGTCATCACATCCCATGTTCCCACCTTCTCATCATATCAATATATTGGTGGTGGTGCACCTTCTTTGGTTCATCCAATTCTTGGGGCAAATACAATCCATCAATATCAAAGTCCACAACAAGACCTCATCAAGGAAATTCAAGACATGAAGAATATCATCAAAAACATGAAAGAAAAGACTAATAAAAGGAAAACTTACTCATTCGAAGAGTTTTTCCCTTTTCCTTATGACCCATCTATATCAGTTGCACCATATCCCCTGGGATTTGAGATCCCTAAATTCACCAAGTATGAAGGCAAAGGAGACCTCCGCGACCATGTCCGCGAATTCCACATCTTATGCCAAGAAGTCTCCTATAGTGACCTTTATCTTCGTAGACTCTTTCCCAAGAGTCTCATGGGAGACGCCCTGGCATGGTTCTCATCTTTAACACGAGGTTACATTGTCTCTTTTCCAGACTTGGCAGAAAAATTTGTGGCCCACTATGCATACAACATGGGTAATGATGTTTCTATGATGGACCTATGTAATATAAAACAAAGGCCTGGAGAAACCTTTGCCAATTTCCTACAAAGATGGCAACATCTTATCAAAAAATTCCAGTGGGACATGCCAGAACAACATCAAATTGAACTATTTCAAAAGAACTTGGTGCCTGAACTTTCAAGACCTTTAATATCTCAATGTATCAAATCCTTCCAAAAATTGACCAATAAGGGCCTCGCCCTCGAACGTGTCTTGTTCGAGGAAGGAACCTTGAAACATTACCAGAAGTCATCACAAAGTTCTTCCTCTTATCATAACGACAAGCCAAAATTCTGGGCTAAAAATAAAAACGTGGTCAATGATGGTGTAACTGATGCAAAGCGGGTCCGAACCATGGCCGCTCCCCCAAAATCCACCACCAATATTCATCAATTCAACAATCAAAACAATTCAAATCAATCTCAAAAACCTCACAACAATGTCTCAATCTAGGGATGACCACCCCAATCAAATAATAGGACTCCAAGAGATTTCACTTCTCTTGTTGAGCCTATTGAAGTGGTGTTTCAAAAACTTGTCCAAGAAGGTATAGTGGTTTTTCCAATCACTCGCCCATTTGATCCCAATCAACCTAAACCAAGATGGTATAATGAAAATGAGTATTGTGAATACCATTGTATCAAGGGACATGATACACGAAAGTGTATGAAACTGAAGATCTACATACAAGATCTCATTGATAGAAGTGAGATTGAGGTAGCAAATGCAAAACCTGGTAATAACAATGACAAACTCAAAATGTACCAGGAACCCTTCCCAAAGAATGATAAAGGAAAAGGCTCATCATCTAATGCAATGGGTTATGACTATGCTAATCACGTAACTGGTTTTGATTTTTTAGTAAGTCGCATTGAACCTACAGACAATCATGTCAATGTCATAACCATCCAAGGAGTTAATCCTCCTTCTTCCCAAAGCAGACCAAATCTAGCTAGAATAGTCATTCAAGGTGCCATGCCTTCCACCTCCCATTTCCAGAATGACTGCAATGCAACTACATGCCGAGGAAGAGTCACCATCCAAGGAGTTCCTCCCCCACCAAACCCCCCACCCATGTCTTTTGCCCGTTGATATGACCTCCTTGATCAGCTTGGGAAGACACCCGCGTAGATCTCCATTTTGGAACTTCTCAAGACTTCTTTGGTCCATAAAGAAATTTTGGAACAAGCCCTTCTCCATTCATGCAATCCTGATAACATCAACGCCCACCCAATTTCAAACCCTCATTGGAAACCTTGCTGCCCAGTAGCACATTGTATTTAACTCCAAAGATGCTCCTGCAGATGAGGACCATAACAAACCTTTGCACATTGAAGCTCTCATCCATAAGCACAAGGTCAAACGTATCCTGATAGACGGTGGATCCGGGCTTAATTTGTGTACATACAAATTGATATAACAATTGGGACTTTCTGAGGATCTGATAGACACATCAGGAAGGATCACAATAAAGGCATATGATGATGCAGAAAGAATTTCAAAGGGCATGATCACCTTACCTCTTCAAGTGGGGCCCATTACAATTAAAACCCCTTGCCAAGTACTCGATCTTGATCTCCCCTACAACATTCTCCTCAGGAGGCCATGGATTCATTCCTTGCAGGCCATACCCTCCACCTATCACCAATGCATCAAATTCCCCTATAATGGAAAAGTGATCACTGTCAAAGGTGATCCCCAACCTTTTCAATATTGCAAACTATTAGAAGGGAAGCATCTGTATCATTTCCCACTAAATAGACCTTCACCAACGCCTCCATCCTATACATCAAATGTTGCCTCCACATCATCCCAACCAAATAATCAAATCAAGATCTTGGACAATGGCTGTGGAGAATACAAATTGGAGGACGTCTTATTAATAGGCAACCTCCCTCTCTCTCCTAAGTCATTTGGTAAACCAAAAGAGCTAAAAAAGGACCTGAAACCAGTCATGCAATGCCAAAACACCACCTTCTAGCAATGGGGCCCACTTGATAATGAGATTTTCGAAGTAGATATCTCTTCATGGCTGTACCGGGAAGAGGATGATGATCCAACAAGAATATCCAAAGAAATGTACCCAAAAGCATTTGCCATAGTTGAAAAAATGGGTTACAAAGGACACGGTCTGGGACCAGAGGAGAAAGGAAGAAAAACACCCATAAATCCTATCTCCTACAGATACAATAGAGGCTTGGGGTACACCTCGGTGCCTAAGATTACTATCGTCGGTGCCCCTTCTAGTCCTTCTTCGGATATCGAAAGTGTTGACGAAGAGGAATTCCATGAAATGCCTTATGAATTTGAGAAAGATACCTTCTTTGATGCTTACATCAATACCATCACCCCTGTAACCCCTCCCACTTCACATGAGCTACATCTTGTCCATCCTGAACTCATTGACTAGGGCCAACAAGACAAACCCACTTTAGATATCTGTGCTGATGATGATGCTCTTATTACTCTCTTGACAGCGCAAAATATGGAAGATTGTAATAGAATTGAGGGTATTCAACTACACAAAAAGGGATACTTTGGTAGTCAAGTCAATTCCCTTATCCACAAAAAAGATAATAAAAGAAAAAGATATGATTTCCTAGGTGAAAACCTCCCTAAGGCACCTTTGGATGAACAAGAAATAAAAACAAAGGGCGTATCTGAAAGTGAAAACCTAGAAAAGGCACTTGACGATGAGGGATTTGACCTTCCTACCATTGGTTACCTTCCACAGGACAAATCAAATTTGTTGATAGAAGAAACAGACAGCATCAACATGGGCACCGAAGTCATTCCGAAAAATGTGCTCATTGCCAAATCCCTCATCGAAATCAAGAAACAAGACTTCATCAACTTCCTTACAGAGGTTAAAATCAATTTTGCATGGTCCTATTCTAATATGCCAGGGTTGGATCCTGCCTTGGTGGTTCACAATCTCTTCGTCTGCCCAGATGCAAAACCTATAAAACAAAAACTCCACAAAATGCACCCGCATATTGCTCTCTTGGTCAAGGTAGAACTTCAAAAGTTGTTAGACGCAGAATTTATCAAACCCATAGACTACGCTGAATGGGTCTCCAACATTGTACCTATCAGCAAACCTGCTGGGGGCATCCACATTTGCACAGATTTCCAAGATCTAAATATAGCTTGTCCTAAAGACAATTTCCCACTCCCAAACATACGTATGATTGTGGATCTTACAGGAGGACATGAAATGCTATCGCTAATGGATGGGTTTTCTAGATACAACCAAATCAGGATAGTAGATGAGGATCAGCATAAAACCGTATTCACAACACCATGGGGTACTTTCTGTTATCGAGTCATGCCTTTTGGCCTTAAAAATGCTGGAGCTACATATCAACGGGCAATGACAACAATTTTTCATGACCTCTTGCAAAAAATTATGGAGGACTACGTGGATGATCTACTAGGAAAATCCAAGACAAGATAAGAGCACATCCCTATTCTAAAATAGATTTTCGAAAGATTGGAAAAATACAAGCTGCAATCCCAAAAAGTGTGTGTTTGGTGTCACATCAGGAAAACTACTAGGATTCATTGTTTCCCACAAAGGCATCAAGGTTGATCTAGCAAAGGTAAAATCTATTATGGAAATGCCTCTCCCAAAAACTCTCAGACAACTATGCAGTCTCCAGGGAAAACTCCAGTCTGTTAGGCCTTTCATTTCATACCTAGCCGACAAGTGCCATCCATTTGCACACCTATTATGTAAAGACACAAAATTCAAATGGGATTGCCTCTGTCAAAAGGCCTTTGAAAAATTAAAAGAATATCTAGCATCACCTCTAGTTTTGATGCCACCTACCCCTAGAAAACCCCTCATTTTGTACATATGTGCTACTACAGTGGCATTGGGGGCATTACAGGCGCAAATAGATGATCAAGGGAAGGAACACGCCATTTACTATATCAGTCGGATGTTGGTAGGATATGAACTCAATTACACCCCCATTGAAAGAGCATGTTTGGCATTAGTGTTCAGCACACAAAAACTAAGACACTATATGCTAAATAATAAGACAATTAATTGCTAAAATTGATCCACTTAAATATCTCTTGTCCAAAGCTTCTCTCACTGGTAGAACCGCCAAATGGGTCATGCTCTTAAGCAAGTTTGACATTGAATATGTGGACAAAAAGGCAATCAAGGGACAAGTCATTGCAGATTAGTTGGCTGAAGCTCCACTTCCAAGCGACCATCCTCTTCTCATAAAATTATCAGATGAGTTCATTATGACTGTTACCACATCGTCCACATGGAAATTATATTTTGATGGCTCCTACACTCAAAATGGATCGGGGGCAGGAATATTATTGGTCACGCCTCAAGGAGATGGCATCCCCAAATCATACAAGATAGCCTTTGCATGTACTAATAACATAGCAGAATACGAGGCCCTCATCATAGGTTTATGCTTGGCTATCCACTGGAAAATAAAGGAATTACAAGTCTATGGTGATTCCCAGCTTGTCATAAAACAAGTCAATGATGAATACTAGAAAAAAGATGATAAAATCCTTCCCTACCATACCATGGTTGAAGATCTTAAGCAACATTTCATGGCAATCAAGTTTGATCAAATCCCACGAACAAACAACAGGGTTGTAGATGCAATGGCCACCATTGGCTCCCTCCTTCAAATGCCAGCACACAGTCAGAAGTGTGAGTTCTTGGTCGAGTAATTGTTTATACCGGCATACAACCTACCAGAGTCTGAAATGGTGTGTGTTCTTGTTGGTCCTGAGTCCCCTTGGTATCCAGAAACCTTCACTTTCCTCAAAGACAACACCATTCCCCCACATCTCACCAAAACCCAACAACAAACTTTCATCCGTTGATGTGCCCGTTACACCATCCTTGCAGGCACCTTGTTCAGAAGGCATTTTGATGGTTCCCTCCTAAGGTGTTTAGTTAAACAAGAAGCTGAATGGGCATTACGTGAAGTACATGAGGGCATCTGTGGGGCACACTCAAGTGGACTCACATTGGTTAAAAAACTTTTGAGAATGGGATACTATTGGCCTAAAATGGAAGAAGATGCATACAAATATGTGAAGAAATGCATCCCTTGCTAGTAGCATGGCGACAAGATTCATGCACCATCACAAGAATTGCAGCCATTCATTACACCATGGCCCTTCTCGCAGTGGGGGCTCGATCTCATTTGGAAAATCCACCCTTCATCTTCCAATGGACATAAATTCATTATCACCACCATTGAATACTTCACCAAGTGGGTAGAGGCTATCCCTCTTACTTTCACCACCGGCAAGCAAATATCAAAATTCATCTTGAACTACCTAATCTACTGATATGGCATCCCAAAAGTTATCATCACAGATAATGGTAAACAATTTAAAAACTAGGATGTCAAAGAACTCTGCCAAAAATTCAACTTCCAACACCGCTTCTCCACTCCATATTATCCCCAAGGCAATGGCCAAGCTGAGGCTTCTAATAAAATCCTAATAAAAATCCTCAAAAAGACAGTCAATGAAGCGGGCCGTGATTGGCACCTCCAAATCCATCCTGCATTGTGGACCTACCGCACCTCCATCCACACCCCCGCAGGTGCCACTCCTTATTCCCTAGTATTTTGTTCCAAAGCTATCCTTCCCCTTGAGATCGAGATCCCCTCTCTAAGGGTATCACTACAAAATATCCTACCAGAGGAGGAATACAGAATTGCCCACTTACAAGAGCTATAATTGTTAGATGAAAGGTGCCTCAAGGCCTTGAATCATCTCCGAGTATATCAAAACCATCTGCGCATGAGTTATCATAAAAGAGTCAGAACCCAAGAATTCCAAGTTGGTGATCTTGTCCTCATGGAGAATTAGAAAAATCTACAAGAAAGAGAAAAGAAAGGCAAGTTTGAGCCTAATTGGCTTGGACCATATGTAATCACAACGAAATATGGATCAAGAGCTTATCAGTTGGCTACTCCTGAAGGTGATCCTTTGTATGATCCGATGAATATCATGCACCTCAAAAGGTTTTATGCTTAGTCCTCAGAAAGTCTTAAATTGTCAAAAAAATAAAAAAATGAAAAAAAAAAGATCCTGAAAAAATTGTCACTTTGGTGCAAACCTGGCAAACAGGCACCTTATGATACAAAAAAATTAAGGAAAAAGAAAAAAGAAAGAAAAAGAAAGAAAAACAATTTGTGGCGCTATGGGCAAGTATCTTGGTGAAAACCTCTATGCAGGCACCAAGGTAAATAACCAGATCCACTATCTATCATGTCGATACTACAAATCATCTGCCATCCAGCCCACCCATCCACAACATTCCTTCTTTTCTGCCTCCCAATAAAACATGCATATGATGATGAGTCTTCACCTAAGTCATGAACAAGAAATGTCCCAGTGAAACTGAGCTTCTATGCCTCTGTATAAGCTTCAAGAAGTCTTGAGAAACAATCCCAAGTCCATCCTAGTTCTACTCTTGGCAAGAGGTATCATTTGGTCGCAAGGAAGAGACTTGTTAGATTTTGTTAGATCTTTTCATATAGGCTTGCATCTTTTGCCCTACGACTGCCACTATTTACGACTGCCTAGGTTCTTCCATATCCAGGTATGTTATGATAGGTGCATACTGGGTCATATTTCATAGTATGGCATGTTTTGGATCCTTCTTGTATAAACCGACAACCTGGTACTAGTGTTTATCAACACTTACCTTCTCATGTACAAGAGGTATCGGTGTGTTTGAGGGTTTCCTTGCACGAACCCACAACTTTGTATTAGTGTTTCTTAACACTTGCATTGTTGTGTGCAAGAAATTCTCGTTTGTCTGCAAAGTCAGTCCATGCCCTGGGCTTCTCATGGCATCCTGATTTCTATAATCAGTGGTGCAAGTCAGTCAGGGCAACATCAAACTAGGTTGGCTCTCCACATTTATTGTGCACAAAATCTCACCATCATTCCATCAAATCCTAAACTCAATAATCCCATGGAGTTCTCAATTGCCCGCATTTTCCTTTGCAGTCTTGCATCTCTTATTCTTCTTTCCAAATACCTCATGACTACTTCATATATCTTCCTCATTTATCCCTTCCACCCTAATTTTTCTTCCTCTATTTTTCTTTTTTTTCCTCACATAATCAATTCTGATTCTGATTCATGTCTTATACAGGATGTATCCCTCCTGAAACCAGACGTTGTGATATGATCATGTCTTATACAGGATGAATCCTTCTTGAAACTAGACATTGTGATCTGATCATGTCTTATACTGGATTAATCCTTCTTGAAACCAGACGTTGTGATCGATCATGTCTTATATAGGATGTATCCTTCCTAAAACTAGACATTGTGATCTGATCATGTCTTATACAGGATGAATCCTTCCTAAAACCAAACGTTGTGATTGATCATGTCTTATATAGGATGTATCCTTCCTAAAACCAAACGTTGTGATCTAATCATGTCTTATACAGGATGAATCCTTCCTGAAACTAGACATTGTGATCTGATCATGTCTTATACAAGATGAATCTTTCCTGAAACCAGATGATCTGATCATGTCTTATACAAGATGAATCCTTCCTGAAACCAGATGCTCTGATCATGTCTTATACAGGATGAATCCTTCCTGAAACCAGACATTCATTGTGATCGATCATGTCTTATGCATGATGAATCCTTCTTGAAACCAGATGTTGTGATCGATCATGTCTTATACAGGATGAATCCTTCCTGAAACTAGACGCTCTTATCATGTCTTATATAGGACGAATCCTTCTTGAAACTAGACATTGTGATCAATCATGTCTTATACAGGATGAATCCTTCCTGAAACCAGACACTTTGATCATCTTTGTCTTATACAGGATGAATTCTTCTTGAAACCAGACTGAATCTAGATCTTATCAATCAAATCAAATCAAATCTATCGGGATGTCAATTTCGCAAAACTCCAAAGATCAAATACCTCAATTGATCTCCCGAGGGGGTATCACCATACCATAATCTATAAATCAAGAGCTAGGGCATCCTATCAAACCAATATCAGCATCAAAACAAGATTATTCTTTGAATCAATGTGTCATCACACCTCACTTCAAAGAGGGGCAAAATGTAGACACTTAAAAATAATTATTTTAATTATTTTTAATTCCTCGCATAATTTTTTAATTAATTATGCTAATTAAAATTCTTCTCAATATTAATTAAATATAATTAATATTGTCACTATAGCATATGATTTATTTAATAAATCAATCCCTTTCTTTATTCTTCTAAAAAATCAAATCCTCACAAATCTTCCTCTTAGCTAATTAATTTCAATTAATTAGTTAACCTACATGATTCCTACAACTCATCTTCTTAATTCATCATTAACCTAATAAATTCTTCTAGAAACTCCCTAAACTCACTTAACATTATTCTTCTAATTTTTTATTCCCTCCACTCATTCTCTCTCCTAGTCAAATTCTCCTACAAATATAAATCCCACCTAACATTTCCTCTAATCCCCCTCCTAATGAGTCGTTAATGGCTAATCATCATGATTAGCCACAAAGTCAACTCTTTGTCCTTTCATCCAGCCACTAGCTTTAAATGCTCTTTTTCTAGATGAATGTAAGATTTTCAAAATCTCACATTCCTCTAGGCATTTCCCTCTCCCAAGGAATTTTTAATTCTTTTTTATTCTTCTAATCCCCATAATATCCATTTTTGGAGAATTTTTAATTCCTCCAATGCATCTTGTAGAGTGTGGAGATACGAAATGCCTTTAAGGCATATTTCTTGGTCTCCACACCCTCTCTTGGAGCATGTGTGAGCTCACAAGTAAATCTTAGCCCTTCATCTTGAATTCATCCTAGCCATCTATTTTCCTCTCCTTTTTCTATAAAATAGGGTTCCATCCCTTCATTCAAAACATCTTGAAATCCTGTAAGCTTATGTTGCCCTTTTGAGCCCAGGAAATCATCTTGGCAACTTGATCATCTCATCCTTATCATTCATCCTAATCATTTGTGCACAATATTAGAGAGCCATCCACATCCAACAATCAAAGGAGCACATCAAGTGGAGCATTATCAAGGGCCGCCTTCACTTCATCAAGCTCAATCCAAAAGAGAAGGTAAAATAGCAAGGTGAAATGGTCTTTTAATGATATTTTAGAATTCTGCATGTTTATTTCGTTATGTTTTGATCAGTTTACCTTTCAAATCTATTTTTCCCTCTTCAGAGACAATGTACCATTCTTTTCTATTTGGTCAAGTTCCTCTTCCTTTGCCTTGATCCATTCTTCATCTTTATGTGCCTCTCTAAATGTTTTAGGCTCAAAATCAGAGACCATGCAAGAGTTTTCTCTGACCTTTCTTCTTGTAAGAATTCCTGCATCCTTGTCTCCTATGATCTTCTTTGGATCATGATTCAACTTTACATACCTAGGAATGATCTTAGTTGTTTCCTCTTGCTTTTCTTCTTCATCCTCATCTTCATCAACATCACCATCTATCAGTGTAGGAGCACTGTTATTGGTGCTAGGTTGTTTTGTAACCAGTTCCCAGAAGGTTACTACCGGTTCATCTCCTACTTGCTCATTGTCGGTTTCCTCAAATTTCTCATAGGTTTCATCAACTCTAACATTGATGCTTTCAACAATTCTTTGAGTCCTATTGTTGAAACATTTGAGAGCTTTGCTCTATGTGGAATACCCTAGGAGTATTCCCTCATCACATTTAGCATTAAACTTGTTCGGATGTTCACTCCTCTTGATATAACATTTGCTACCAAACACTCTAAAGTAGCTTACCACTAGTGTCTTACCTGTCCAATACTCATAAGGTGTTTTATCCTTACCCTTTTTGATGAGTACCTGGTTCATTGTGTAGACTGCAGTGCTCACCGCTTCTCTCCAAAAAGTGTGAGCAACTTTTCCTTGGATGACCATTGTTCTAGCTGCTTCAACTACAGTCCAGTTGTGTCTCTCTACTAGGTCATTCTGCTGTGGAGTCTGGGGGGAAGGTAGTTGCCTTTTGATGTCATTCTCTTCATAGTACTTGTTGAATTCATCGGAAGTGAATTCTCCTCTTTGATCAGTTCTCAGGAACTTAATCCTCTTACCATTTTCTTTTTCAACTAGTGCTTTGAAGGCTTTGAACTTTCCAAAGGCTTCATACTTGTCCTTCAAGAATGTGACCCACATCATTTTTGAGCAATCATCAATAAGAATCATAAAGTACCTATCTCCATGAACACTCCTAGTTTTCAGAGGACCACACAAATTAGTATGCACAAGATCAAATAAATTGTCTGCAGTGAAAGGTTTACCTTTGAAGGTTGAGGAAGATATTTTCCCCAGTTGACACTCTTTGCACAAAGGATTCTCTAGCTTGCTCAGCATAGGCAATCCTCTAACTACCTTGATCTTACTGGCCTTCACAATATTATCAAAGTTTACATGGCAGAGTCTCCTATGCCATATCTAGCTATCCTCAAACTTAGCCATTAGACATGTACTACCATTAGAATTTAGATAAAATAGGTTACCTTTGGTCTACATACCAGTACCCATTAGTTCACCATTCTTTCCTTTGATTTTACACACTCCGTCTCTGAATTCCAGAGTGAGTCCATTATCATTCAGTTGAGCAACACTCAAAAGGTTGTGTCTAAGACCTTCTACCCAATACACATTGTCAGCACTGCTTCTTCTATTCAGAGAGATGGACCCTCTTACTTTTACCATACATGGTGTATCATTACCAAAATGAACCACACCACCATCATACTCTTCCAGAGATAGAAACTTACTCTGGTCACCAATCATATGGTGAGAACAACCACTATCAATAATCCACTCATTGGAATTATCAAAGTGGAAGACAAGAGCCTTCTTGTCTGACACATCTTCCTTAACTACTACAAACACAATGTCTTCACTTTCTTCATCTTCTGACTCCTCATCAATGACACCTTCATCAACTGCTACAAAATAGTTTCTCCAGTTTCCTCCTTTGAACTTCTTGAACTTTTCTGGTTTGTCCTTATTATCACCATTAGGACAGTTTACAATAATGTGTCCTATCCTATTGCAAGAAAATCATTTCAAAGGAAGCTTACCTCTATATTTACCGGTTCCCTTGGGAAGTCTCTTGGCAAGAAGAGCTTCAAATTCCATTAGGATCTCCTCATCATCCATTTCTCTACTTTGTCTTGGTTCACCACTAGTACTAGCTTCTTTGCCTTTTCTAGATGGTACAATAGATGCTCTGAAGGCTAATTCAGTCTTCTGAATACTGCCATCATAATTATTTAGCTCATAAGCTATTAACTTTTCAATGATGGAGTCCATGGATACCTTTGTCTTGTCTACAGACCTCAACTCCTGAATAGCAGCAACCTTTATTGCGTAGACCGGTAATAAGGATCTCAAAACTTTGCTAACAATAGTGGAATCTTCCAGTTTACCACCTGCACTCTTGATATCTCCAACAATAGTTTTGATTCTTATTCCATATTGTTGAATGGTCTCTCCTTCAACCATCCACATGTCTTCAAACTTTCCCCTAGGGCTTTCTTCCTTAGCTTGTTTCACATGCTCATCATCGCCATAGATATCCTCAATAGCATCCCATACTTCTTTGTGATTCTCTTTATCCTGAACATCAATAAACTCAATGTTAGATAAACTATTGATTAGGGATTCCATGACTTGCCCATTCTCTTGAATATCTCTCTTTTGATCATCCGTGAGAGTACCAGTAGGGATAACATAAGAATTCTCAATATAGCTCTAGTGTTGAGCACCCATGCTTTTGATGTATATCTTCACTCTATCCTTCCATATTTCAAAGTTGTCTCTGTTGAACTTTGGACCTTCCCTCTTCATCACTAGAGTAGGATCTTTACCTCAAGTGGTTAAGCTTACAACATAGAGGACCTGGAAGATGCTCTGATACCAATTTATGAATCAATGATGAATAGTTAGTACCAATCCGGTACTGAGAGGGGGGGTGAATCAGTACAGACAAAAACACTTTTCCTTGAACCGGTTTGACTGAAAAGCACTGCACTTGACTGGCAAGCAATAACACCGGTCTAAACCAGATTACTGTCGGTTAAACACAGTAAGAATGTGAAAGACATAAACCAGTAACTCTTAGCTTTCCACACAATCTAACATATTATTTCCACTTCACTCATATGCATACACTAGTAATACATCAATAGAAATGTAAAGACTTACTGGTTCAACATGCTTTACCGCTTAATAGAAAATAAAAAAGCATCACACATAACACACATCTTTTTTTCACATGGAAACCCAACTGGGAAAAACCACGGTGGGAATGAATACCCACAAGCTGTTCTTTGAACCCTTTTGAAGTCCTCTCTATTAGGAGCCTAGTTTGGTTAAATACTTTACAATAGGTTTTGTTAGGAACCGATCATGCTAGGGATCACCCAGTTAAGGGATGGCTAAAATGCCCAGTTAAGGGTTAAACCCTGTTAAAGGTTACCTTGTTAAAGGATTTTAAGAACTCAATAATTTTGAGTCACCCTGTTAAACGATTTACAACAAGCCGATTAAAGCTACCCTGTTAAGGGATTTTCCAACTATTGAAGGGGTTAGAGGTCAACAAGTATTACAATAATCTGGTAACAACACTCAATGCCAATGCAGATCTGCTTTAGTTCCTTCGTTCTGCAATCACACTCTGCAGGTATCTTTTCTCTTATCTAGTTTGGCAAGAATCATGTATCTCTACACTTAGATACACACACAACATTTTCCAACAACCTCAACATAAAGAAGAACATCGACCTTATAGGAAATAGATACGTCAGTAGCATAAACCCTAAACCCTAAACATTTTAGGTTAAGTAATTCAATTGGTTCAATCCTAACCGTTGAACATATTGCATTGATTACAACAGTCTTGAACAGATCTCAAGATGTTCTCCAACGTTTTCTCTTCACCGCTTCTTGGAGGCTGATAACCCATCATGCATTCTCCACTACTTACGAAGACTTCACACATTCCTGAGGTAGATAGGATCTATCGCCTTCATGCAAGATCCTTCACGCACACAAGGATGATGTGGCAACACAATTTTTTCTTCATTACAATGCTAACTCATCACATGATGTCATCGGTTGAATCACACAGTCTTGGAACACTTCAACCGGAAACCCTGAAGCTAAGACTACCAACCAGTAGTCATGCCATATGAAACCTTGATACAAAACATTCCATATACTGGTTCACATTCCAACATACCGGTTCACTTGGACAGACATACCGCTTCACTTTTTCACATATACCGGTTCACAACATCATACCGGTTCTCTTACAGGTTGCTTACTTCAATATACCGGTTCACTCTTCAATATATTGACATCAATGACAACATACAATATCATCATGTCATCATACTCTGCACATATTCCAACACTATAATGATCCAACAAGATACTTGGTTTAGAAGCTCTCCCCATGGAAATACCACAAGAAGTCTTAGTCATATAGATCACAAAAAAGACTTAGAACACTTAAAAAATTTCAAAAGTGTGCAAAAGAGGTACCCACCAGAAACTGAAATGTATAATTCAAGAAAAATTTTAACCAAAATTTTAAAATAAACAAACACACAAGAGGCGAGTTCATGTTGGGTTCAACAAATTATAAAGTAGGAAAAGTAAACCATAGTAAAATGTTGTCAAACCTTTGGAGAAATCACTAATCCCCTTTCCACTTGGAGAAACCTTTGAAGTTCCTAGACCTCTATGTTAATGCTCTAGGATTAGCAAAAATCACAAATTTGTATAATAGTAATAGATAAAAATATTTCAACAATAGAACCAAAAAGTACAAGTCAAAGAGATCTTTTGGTGAACTCTATGAGGTCTCTATATAGGATAGATGTAAGATTCATGGACAACAATGTTGTGTGTTGGCATCTTGTATAGATAGAGTGTAGAGATAATAACAAATAATATGTTAGCAACTAGACACGGGCTCTAAAAATTTAATATTGTGAAAACAAAATGAGGAACTAATTGTTGGCAAGAGACATTGTATCGGAAGAGATAAGTGCTTTAGAAGTGTTTTGGTGTTGTCATGATGGAAACTCAATTCATAAGCTTCATCTGGAATATACAGAATAATCCTGTTGGAATCCAAGAACATTGAGAGGGGGGGTGAACCAGTTTTCTACCGGAATGATCAATTTTAACCTTATTAAAACATGCATTCACCAACCGGTATACCAATACATATAAAATTGAAATAAGTAAAGAAATCAATAATACAATCACACAAATTAATACCATTACATAGAGAATTATATGTGGAAAACCTCAAAGAGGAAAAACCATGGTGGGATTGTGACACATAATATCAATCCACTAGCCATATGAAGAGATATTACAAAATATGGGGACATGCACTTGCAGGAAGGTTTATAGCCTAGAGCACATTGCTCATCACAAAATATTCTCACTAACTACATACAAATCTAGACTACAATCTGGAGAAATGAGTGAACTACAATGATAGCATCTCCTATGCATGAAAATAGTTTCAATTAAGCTCTACCTGTTCTATTCTGAAACCCTAAACCCTTATCAGAATAACCTCTTACATAAATGTCCTCACATACATGATCTCTCTCACATATCTCGCATATCTTTCAATTACATCTCATAGCACATTCTCCTATACCAAAAATAATCTAATCAACTGACCTATATACCCTTACAATCCTTCATGCCTTATGTTGGCTTACATAGATAATTAAAAAATGAATATACATGTCAGCTCAATTACATATCTACATAAATATCAAAATCAATTATCAATTTCTAGATCTCTTAAATGATTTCAACCTTCTATACCATTATCCTAATGAAGTCATGTCGGCCTGCAATGCTGGTATCCAGAGAATTCCACCTCTGGTGAAGATACCTATCAGTGTCGGTAAACAACCAAACCAAGATATGAAGCCAAAACATGTTACCATCAATGACAACATATTGAAACCAATAAAATGAGTGTCAATTTCCAACAATCTTCCCCTTTGGCATTGATGGCAACACTCATGTGAAAAATGATAATGGTTTCCATTTGCCGGTTTCATTCTGAGACTGCTCCCCCTAAGCTGAATATCCATTTGTGATCATGATCTTAACAAAATACTTCATACCTCCATATCTCCTGATGCAAGAATATATTTTTCACCTATATTCCCCCTTTAACATCAAAGCCAAAAAAATACCAAAAACCGGGATGAAGAATGAAAGACTGTACAAAGAATGTCCCAAAGCACCTTACGGAAGCTGAATATATTTGAAAATTTTTGGCGATAGGCTTTCTCCAAAAGCTCTAGATAGTTATCCCAACTAGTTTTGAGTGTGTCATAAATAGATACAAGTCCATTAAGCATATGGGCATATGACTCTTTATCTTTAAGTTCTGTCGGTGTGGGCTTACCAACCATATCAATACAATCCTTCTTATGTACACTTAATGAGTCCAATTGGGGACTCACCAATTGTCTAAGACCTCTGGCTTTCCTTATGTTTTTATCCTTTTCCCTCTCAAGAGCTAAAACTTGGGCTTCCAATACCAAAATCTTACCATTAATAGATGTAGTCAAGGAATTTGATCCATCAAAATAATTGATTGTACCTACAATCTTCTCCTAAGTATCCTTAATTATTTTATCTATCTCTGATGTAATTAAACCCATGTTACAACATACTCTATAAATATTAGTACACTCCGTCAAAGCATTATCAATCAACTTCAACTTATCATTAGTCTCCTTCTTCTCCGACTCAATCATCTGATCAAATGTTGCTCTCTTAACCTGTGTAAAACTCTCCAGTGCCATTCGGTTTGATATCTTCTATAAAGATTGAAAGTCCTTAGAAATGTGCTCTTTGATTATTTTAAGCTTTCTGGATGGGCTCGCACCTTTGTCAAATTTGTACTCTGGGATAAGTCTCTACAAAATAGGGATAGACTGATCAATAACTCCTTTGTCCATAGATCCTTCCTTCACCATCTTCTATGCAACCATCATCATGAGCTCAATTGAAATCATCTCAGTTAATCTTTTCTATTCAACCTGTGAGACAACAATGATGCACTCATTACTAGTTCCATAACGGATTCCTCTCTCTTCTCCTTTGATGGTTGATAACTTGTATAGCTTCCTCTCTTCCACCAGTGGCTTTGCGACTTGGTGCAGTATCAGTTACTACCAATTCCTCCTTAAGAAATGTGACCTCAACCTGTACATTCTGATCTGGAGGACTAATGTCCTCAACATTAGTAACCTATACACTTGCAACCTTTACACTCTCTAAATATGCTGGTATCTCAACATTTGCCTGCACATTAGTTTCTACTGGGGGCTCAATATCCAATATCTTAATATCCTTCAAAATTATAGATGAGGTACCCATTTTACCTTTACCTTTCCCTTCAACCAGGATGTCTATAATATCTATTTTATACTTTGGTGAAGTATAAAAACTAGGGTTCTCAGCAAAGAATTGAACCCATGCCTTGTGGGTCTCCTTGACTATCTCATTAACCCTACCTAACATAAGACTAACTATCTTCTGCTTGTTGTGAAAGATCTTCCTGACTGCAACCTCAAGAGTCTTGTCCAACTCCTCTAGAGTAATGGATGCGTAAGTAGATAACAACTCTTGAATCTTTATATGCTTGCCTTCCTCCATAGCTGATACTCTTCTAGTATCTATATTTTCATATAACTATGTCAGTATTTGATTTTCAATTTCCAAAAAAGATTTCTTATATATATCCAAATATAATAAAATTGATTCCTCAACTTCTGTTTGTTCATCATTATCTAAATGCTCATTATAAAATATACATTTTTCAACATACCATCCTTAGTTATTTCATCAACCTATTATGCACAAGTCTTGGATATAATAATAGTTACATTACTGGTGACAAGTACCAGATCAGTGTCATCCATCTTCTTTCTTCTTCCAATACCGGATGGGGCAAAAGGTATTTCCTTTGGAGCTTGTTTCTATGTCACTACCCTGATTGTAATCTTCCTACCCGGTTGCTTCCTATCTTCCTCCTTAGTCTCTTCACCTTTCTTCCTCAATACCCTCTTGAATTCTAAGGGTGTGTTATCATCAGATCCAGTGTGGGCTCAATAAAAAATTTAGGCTCTTTCTTATTCCTTCCTTTTTTCCGGAGCAACATCAATTAATGCCTTTATATCTTGAGATACTTGTTCAACAAATTTACTTGCCTTTCCCTGTTGCTTCTCCCTCTTCTTCCGGTTAAACTTTGTTTCAACCTCTTGCTTCTTTTGTTTAGTAGTACGAAAGGATTTCTCAGCTTCATCAATAGGTGCATCAATTAACAACTGTGCATATGCATTTATAATCTAAGTATCAACTTCATAACCCATCTCTTCAATCCATATCTTTCAGGGATTGACAACTTCCATCAAGGTTTCGTCCTTTTTAACCATGAAGCATATCTCCGTTGAGTATTTCTCAACAATTTCATTTGGAACCCTCTCTCTAGAATTCATAACCTTCGTGAATACCTTAAAGTAACCCCACACTTTGTCATCTCGTTAACTACCCAATGTAGCAATAGATTGTTTCAGTTGCCTTCCTACTAGGATATCAAATGCCCATTGTCTATTCCCAAAACTAGGAGTTTCATTAATCAAAAATAACATCAAACATACAATAAGATTTCCATACCAGTATGTTCCCTTCTTCTCTCCTTTGATCTTCTCTAGGTTAATTAACAATTCATCTAACATCCATCCACAGAGATCTAACTTCTCATTTTCCCTCATCATTTTATGTGTTGCATAAATGCAGGAGCTGGAAACAGAGTTCAGGTGATTTGATTGAGTTACCCTATATCTAGTAACCATGCTTTTGAATTTGATGTCTCTATCAGTGATAGTGATAACCCTCATTGATCACTTGTCCAATGTTGCACTAGTGATTTTGTTGACATGATCATTAGAAATATTCTTCTCTAGATGTTCTCCAATCTGCAGCAAACCAGTGATGACCCTGATAGCCTCCTTCAATATCTTATAGGGTATGTCCAACCCAAAAAAATTTCCATGCATTCTACTCAAAACATATCTAGCAATCTCATCTTCAAATTCAGGAATATCCAGAATGCTGGTAAACACTAGATCCTCAATGTGTTTGTACTCGGGCTTGATCTTTCCAGAATCTCCCATTAATTCACTCATATACATGCACTTAATATCACTAGTTCCCAAATCCTCAATGTGGCAGTGAATGTAAGCTCTAACATCTTTAACATATACAACTCCTTCCGGGACATGGGAAAAAGTGCCAATAATATCATCCAAGGTGGCTATATGTGGACATCATTTGAAAATCAGCCTAGGAGGATCCTTGACCTCAACAATAGTAGGATTTGCAATAAAAGTAGGTGTTACTACTTATTTGATTGCTATTAGTTTTATGTCAAAGTTATACTATATACTCTAGTCGGTTATCTATTACCGAAATATTCAGTTGGTATGTACAGTCTAGTCGGTTATAGAAGAAAGCAGTCATAGAACGCAGTATACACCGAGTTGTCTACCGAGTATCTTTACATGTCTACCGAGCAGCAAAGATGACACACCGAGTTGATTTACATCGAGTGAAATGTGTTACCAGATTCATTAAACCTGGACAAGCATATGAAAATGTGTTACAAGCTCGAGGCACATCTAACTATTATTGCATTGGAAATTGCACTTGAAGATCGTGTATGATTTTGAGGTCATCTAACCAATGAAATATTCTACATGGTTATTCATTCAATAAATCATGTTTGTAAGATTTAAGCAATAAATTAGATCACCATCATAAGAGATCTATTTATACAGCATGAGTTAAAGAGTTAAAGTTGTGTGCATGAGTGTAAGAAGACTATTACAGAGACACAGAGGTCACCAAGAAGGTTTTCAGAGAACAGTTGAAGAATAGAGTAAATAGAAGGGTTTACTGAGTTACTGTATGGGTTACCAAGGTATGCTATAAGCAAGGTAATCTATTCTGAGCACATAGAATCTGCTATAACATTCTAGATGTAGAGTTGCAGATATTTGTAATGATTTTATTGTAATATTTTGAAGTTGTAAGAGAAACCTTTAACAAGGTAAAAGACTCTAATCAAGTCTATAAATTGTAAAGCCTCTAACCAAGTGTAGCATTTAGATGAAGTGTTGTAAAATCCTTTAGCAAGGTAGATCTAATAGATCTTGTTACTCCTAACAGGGTATGCTATCACAAATAGCTAAACATGTAGGTCTAACCGAGCACTCTTTATTATTTCAGTAGTGAAGTTGTGGGTGCCATCCCCACCGCAGTTTTTCTCTCTAACCAAGAGTTTTTGCATAATCAAAATATATGTGTTATGGAGTGAACCATGTATGATTGTTATCTATTTGTTTTAGTTTTATATTATGTTACTGCACTATTCAGTTTATGCATAACAATAAAGATATTGTTGAAGAAATGTTTTGAAGTACTGATTCACCCCTCCCCTCTTAGTACATTAGCTTTCCATATTGGGCCTAACAATTGGTATCAAAGCTTGAATCTTGGAAAAGGATTTAACTGCCTAAAGAGAAACATCTTATCAATGAAAGGTTATAAACAAACTCGGAGGATTGTATATCTGCAAGAAGAGCTGGATCATGCTAATCAAGTGATTGTAGACATGCAAAGGCAAATGCAAAAATCACTGAAAGTGAGAAGAAGATTATCTGATGATTTGTAGGACTCTCAAGAGTTAGTGGAACAAATTGAGACATCATCTGAGAATAGTATATCTAAAGAGACTAAAGAAATTATTGGAGTATTGAAAGAAAAGAAGAAAGCACTGGCTGATAAACTGAAAGCAATGAAAAGAGAACATGAACATTTCAGCACACAGATGACTGAAAATATTGATGCATTGAGAACAACTAAGGATAAAGTAAGAGATATAGAAAGAGAGAAGCAACAACTTGAAGTCTTAGTATCTGATAAGAATGATGAAATCATAAGGCTGACTCGAATTCAACAAAACCTATTAGATCAACTAGGTTATGCACATCATCAAGCAATTCTAAAAAATGATGAGAATCAAGCATTGAAACTTGAACTATCAAGGTTGACCGATGAAATTGAAACAGAGAAGAAATCCAAAGAAACACTGAAGAAGAATTATGAAGCATCAAAGATGTTGGATGAGAAACTAAATACAAGAAGACCCAACAAAGATGTAGGACTGGGTTACAAAGGAAAAGACTCTACCAAGAAAGGAATTCATACTACCGAGAGAGGAGAATCATCAAAGCAACCTAGAAACAAGATAACATCAAAAGAAAGAAGCCTATTTGCAACTACTGTGGAAATCAAGGTCACACTGCTAACATATGCCAAATCAGAAAAGGTAAGCAACCGAATGCCACTAAGTCCAATGGTTATTGTTACAATTGCAATAAATATGGTCACACATCTAATCAATGTAGGAAAAAGTCTGTTAACAATTATCAGAAGGCAAAATTCAAAGGGTTTTGTAAAAACTACAATAGATATGGACATAGTGCCGAGAAGTGCTAGTTTAAGCAAAAGAACTATACATGGTATGCACACCGAGCAAATACTAGAGGTTACCGAACTCACACAGATCCTTACCGATAGTATTCTGCAGTACCATGGGATTACAATACAAGGATATGGTGTGAATGTTGTGGAAGATATGGACATATAAGTGCCAACTATTTTATAAGGTTTGGGATGTACAACTGAAGATCATGGAGAAATCCTGGTATGGCATGTTTTCATTGTCACAAAGTGGGACACTTAGCCGGAGATTGTAGAGATCAACCTAGAAAAGACACTAAAGAAATAAAAGAAAAATTAAAGATGATTTGGAAAAAGAAGGAAATTGTGTCAAATGAAGAAATCACCTTACCTACTGAGTTAGGTGCACCTATTCCAAATTAATTGGTAAAGGTATGAAGGGACTACATTCTTTGAAGGTTAGAATCTTAATAGATCCTATTATATTCTGTACTAAATTCAAAAATCTGCATAGTTAAGATGTAATAGTAAGTTTGAAATTCTATCAAAGTCTTTTGAAGCACTTTATAGGAAACTTGTCAAGTCGGTGAATACAGGAAGCCTGTCAAGTTGGTAAATGAAGGAATTTTGGTTACTTAGTTAAAACAAAAAGGAAGAGTAAATCGGTTAAAGAGGAATCGAGTGCATTTAATGTTTTGACCTAACCTGCATAGAGCCCGATAAGGTATTTTGTGTACTTAAAAGCATTTTCTCAATCATTTACACTCAGCAAGTTTTTGAGAGAACAGAGCAAAGCAAATCAAAGGTGATCAAAACCTCTGACAAAGAAAATTCAAGGTATTTACATCAAATCTCAACACATCATTAAGTTGGTTTACCGATCTTATCTAGTTGCCATTATCTGCTAAGTATAAAGCGTCTGTCATTTGAAATCCTGAAACTCTAAGTACTCTTTGCTAGTTTTTATCTGAAATCTACAATGGCACCCAAGATCCAAGATCCCATAGTTATCAAGAATGTAAAGAAGCCCTCACTAAAATACTCTTTGACTCCCAAAGTCACTTCTGGACCGGATGACAAAACTGCCTTTTCACTCATCTCGCACAGAGTGTTGTTAGTCAAAGATGTGAAATTCTTCACCAAATGTTGTGTTGAAGAACTCAGTCATGTGGAAATCAAAGACACCTATGATGAGCTATGTACCAATGGTATATTGAACAACAAGTATGAGCACATCAAGATCAAGGGATTAACTGAAGCCCTAACCTATCCTCGTTTGTTCAAACCCTAGTGGGTCAAGTTTGTTTTGAGCAGAGTTCACGATGATTTCATGTGGCTAGAAGAACAACCATTTAAGATTACCAAGGAAATCATTCATCTGATTACTGGTTACCCTATCTATGATCATGCCCGAGCCTAGAAGATGATATCATAGAAGGAATTGATCAATTTAACCGGAGTGGAATCTGATTGCAGAGGATTGAAATAGAATAATGTCACAAATGAAGAACTAAAATTTTCCATTAGAGTAATGGGCTACTGTTTCTTCCAATCGGCAAGGGAAAATAGTGTTCCCTGTGCAGTAGTAGACTTGGCTTACAAAATTGTGAAAAAGGAAATGAAAATTGACCTATGTGAGGTGTTGCTGAAGAACCTGTTTGAAAATATGAACACCATCAGGAAGCCGAAGAAGAACAACTCGGCTAATACTCTAAAGTTTGGATCACTACTAGTGTGCATGTTTTTCTACTTTGAAAAATTATTTCCATCAGTCGGTAAAGTTGTTTGGGAGCTACACCAACCTATCACCCATCAAATTAATGACTTCATTAAGAAGTTAGGTGATAATTTCAATGATATCGTGGATGATTACTTCATTAAATTTCAAGAGAAAATGCATAACAGATATAGGATTCCACCCCAGCTAGTAGAGAAATACAAAAATGATATATGTTTTGAAGTTGACACCGATTACTGTTATGTGAATGCTGTGGAACCGAGGACTCAATCTTTGTCACCAATGGGTTACGAGATTGATTTTGACATCACAAAATAGCAAATTGATGCATTTCTTACATTGCCCAGACACGCTACCGAGATGAGGTATGGTACCTATGAGGAAGTAAAGGAAAAGGTAAAAATGAATACTGTAGTACCCAAAGCTACAAGAAAGGAAACAAAAATGATAAAAGCATTGTCTAAGAAATTTAGAGAAGACTCTTCCTCTACACCTGTCAAAGGCACCATTGCCATTACCAAAGAGGAATCTGAAGCCCAAGAGGCAGCTATAACACTGAGCACTGAATTGCCTAAGGGTAAAGTGTTAAAGAGAAAGAAATAGGACACATCAAAAGTCTCACCGACTCCACCTCTAGTAAAACGATCTAACACTAGAGCATTTGCAGCTTCACCGAGTAAGAAGACAAAGAGTGTTACTATTCCCAAGGTAACAAAGACATACAAGAAATCTACTCGGAGACTCATTTTGGCAAAAGAGTCTAGTGATACCGAATCAGAAGATGCAAGCAAATTTCAGATTGTCAAGAGCAAGAAGGTAAATATACATAGTGTTGAAAACTTCTGTGCTAATCTGAAAGAATATGGTGGATTTGGAGGATTTAGATATGTCAAGTATGAAACCAAGAACAATGATGAAAAGAGACAAATTGAAGAAGCTGTCATCTGCAAACTTCTAAAGTTTCGGCTAGCTCCATTAGAACTAGCTAAGTCACTTCCAAATGAATTGTATCTGCATATTGATAATAGGTGGAAGTATGCAACGGACTCAGAGAAACAAATCAGAGAAAGAATTCTAGTCCATCTCTTTCCTAATATGTCAGTAGCTGAAATAAAGGAACATCTGACAGCCTACAATTCAGAGTTTCTTGTCAAACAGATAGCCTTAAAACTGACGAATGGGCTATATATTGAAGTAGAAAATGAGACAAAAGAAAAGTGGCAGGAAATCTTTAAAATCAAGGATATCGGTGAGCAAGCTATAGTTCAAATCATTGACGTCACCGAGTATGATCATGATGTCACCGAGTAAGGTCCTGATGCTACCGAACAAGACCCTACTAACACCATTCAAATAGATGAAGATGTCATGGATACAAATGATGAATACTAAGAGGGGGGTGAATTAGTATGCCAAAAAATCTTTGTACTTAAACACTTATATAGTCTGAAGATAAATCGGTAAAACAGTCTAACAGACAGACCAGTTATCACACATGCAAACCAAAATGTGAATAAAGCATTCACCCACAAAAGAAATACAACCATAACATAAGATATTTGACGTGGAAACCCAACTGGGAAAAACCATGGTGAGATGGAACTCACAAGTCACTATCTATAGAATAGAAACCAGACCGATTAAGGTCTTAGAATGTTTTTCACCAGAACAGATCCTGTTAGGAATCTCAATCTCTATTAGGAGATAAGTCCGATTAAAGACTACCTTGTTAGAGGATTTTAGATTCACACAAGTGAACCACCTTGTTAGAGGATTTTACAAAGGCTTTGAGGCCTACCCGGTTAAGGGCTACAGACTTGTCAAAGATGTGAGTAATCAACAAGTGTTTGGTCTATCTTATAGCACAAACTACTTGATTAGATCCAGTATAGTTCACTACTAATGCACTCTAGCATTACTTCAGTCTTCTCTATCTCTTTCTGTTTACAACTCAATCTTCTCAGATAAGATCGCTCTTCAACAACTCAACTACCACCTTAAACCCTAGCCACAACATAAACCCTTTCAGCAACAACAACAACAACTCAAAACCCTAGACATGATGTCCGTTTAAAGGAATCTGATTTCATGTTGGTCCAATAGGATTACATTACAATCTCCTAGGTTCAATGAATCTAGACATACTCAGTAACATGACACAAAAAGCACCGTCAGTGTGTCGGTGGGTTGATAACTCATCACAAAATGTCAGTTGGTAACTCATCACAGAGTATTACCGGTTCATACAAAATATCGGTTGCCGGTTTGGCAAAAATGAAGACTGGTAAGAATGTGTTATGCCACTTTGCTCCCTTATACCGGTTGAGATTCATGAACCGCTTGGGGTCGTCATGCTGCTTCAGACTAGGAAACACATTCTGCAAAATCATTAGTCTAAAGACTAGAATACAACATACTGGTTGGAACAAATACCGGATGAGCTCTAGCTCATACATACAAAGGGGTTCTTAGTACAAGTGTGTGTCCATCAATGACAATCACAACATAAACATCAAAAATGCCAACAATCTCCCCCTTTGGCATTGATGGCAACACTTAGGAAAATAAAATTTTGGCATCTAAGTGTTTTACAACAAAAACTTTCCATTAACAAAATTGCTCCCCCTAAGCATATACACTATCCCTTAATCAACACAGTGTATAGAAATTTTGCATACAAAGCATAATCATTGAGACATCAGAGCATATAGCATATATCAAAACATATATCAAAATTTCAAAAACAGATGCTTCTCCCTATTTGTCTTCAAAATAGATAGACCAATTCTCCCCCTGTATCAGAAGATCAAAATTTTCAAACCAAAAATAGATACTTCTCCCCCTTTTCCAACAATGACAAAGCATTGCTAAACAACCCTATTTCCATTCGATATAAATAAAATTTTATGACAACAATGAATAATACTTGTCAAAAACCGATTTATAGTCCTGCAAAAATTGTTTCATGGATAGCGGCCAGGACTCAAGTAAAGAGGGGGCCACTTCTTTTTCTGTTTGCATTTGTTATACCTATTCCTCCATGGCATCAACTGTTCTCAGCTCCTGCGTGACTATCAAGGCATCTAGGTTCAGATAACACTTCTGAAGAATTTGCAGATGAGGAAGTAAAACCAGTTGTAGCTCCTTCAAATCTTTGGATCATGTACTGCTCTCTTACTCTATTTTGGCTGACTAGATCTAGAATCGGTGAACGGTTTGCCCATATGTTGCAAAGGAATCATAAGGTGTCTTAAATGTGCCTAAGTAGGACTGTAAGTCCATTTGAAGCTTTTGCTTCTTGGCTAGCACATCATCACAAAATAGATGAGGTTGACAGATTTTGCTTAGTAGCAAGTTTCCCTCATCCAAGGCATTCCTTATGTCCTTTTGGTCTTTTAGTAGTTCAGTCCTAAGCTCATTCATCTTTTTCACCAGAGAAATGTTAAGAGCCTTTTGGTGCTCTTTCTTGACATTGGCCTCAGCTGCTTATTCCAGGCTCTGCACCTGATCATCCACTATAGTACAGAGTAGTTTGAGTTATGCTAGTGATGATTCAGTGTCAGGAAGATTAGTACTGGGGATTAAACTGGTAAGGGTGTCTACAGCTGCCTAAATTATGTCTTGTTCCTTTTTCTTACGAATGAGCTCAAGGAGCTCTTGAGCAACCTTGATGCTTTGCATAAGCTCTGACTCACTTGCAGATTGGAGATCGATAGGACTGGAGATATCAGCTGGTTTGGCTTGACTCTCGGTTGCCTTTGGAGTCTCCATCTAAGTGCTCTCCATTGCTTTTTCTACCTTGTCTACTTCTGCCTTCTTCCTTTTCTCTACTTCTTTCTTCTATTCTTGTTCCTTGTGTTCTTCTTCTTTTTTTTCCTGTCTTCTTCTTTCCTCTCCTTCTCTTCTTTCTCTTTCTCTTCCCTCTTTTTCTTTTCTTCCTCTTCCATCTTCTTCTTGTCTTCCTTTTCTTTCTTCCTCTTTTATTCCTCTTCCTTCTTCTTCTTTTATTCCTCTTCTTTCTTTCTCTTTTCTTCCTCTTCCTTCTTCTTCTTTTCTTCCTCTTCTTTCTTCCTCTTTTCTTCCTTGTCCTCTTCTTCTTTCTTTTTCCTATCTTCTTCTTCTTTCTTCTTCCTTTCCTCTTCATCTTTTCATTTCTCCTCTTCCTCTTTTCTTTTCTCTTCCCGTTTTCTCCTTTTCTCATCTTCATCCCTCTTCTTCTTCTCTTCCTATTCTTGAGCCGCTTCTTGTGTGTCCTTAGCCTGCTCACCACCCTGTTCAGCTTGTTGCCCCTGTTCTATTCCCTCAGAAGGTATGTCTTGAGTGACATCTTCTACATCCAAGGCATTGACATCAATAGCGTCGATTGGTTCTTCAACCAGGTTTCCTTCCTCATCAAAAACTTCATTTGGTTTAGATACAGCCGGTCCTTTTTTTGCTTGGAGGTTGGCCATTTTTGCTTTGTGAGAGTTGATAGTATAATCCATATGCTGATGAGTATATTTTTCAACATCATCAATTCTCCCCTCCAACAACTAGAGTCTTCTTCTCCTTGTGAAGAAGAGACCTTTATTTTGATCCAGGACATCAAATAATTTTGAATTTGAGAGGTCGGGAAAGTACTATGCAAAGACTTTCTCCCTAATCTCTTGTTCTTTTTCAATGGAAATCCACCATTTATTATCTAATTCTTTAAATAAAGAATCCGGTGTCTGAGATTTAATCTCTGATGGAGACTGGTCATTTTTACACAAATAAATGATGATTTCCTGTAATACTTCTTCCTTTTCCTCATCACTAAAATCATCATAATAATCTATTAAATCATGAAGCAATTTTCTCCTAATATTCTTAACTGTCCTTTGAAAATGTGTCAAAGGTTTGTATGAGGAGATGTCAATATTGACCAGTGTGGATACTACTGCTTGGTCACTCTTGGAGTTGCAGTGGTAGCTAGTGCCGATGCTGCAGGCACTACTTTGGCTTTCTTCGCTGCTGGTTCTTTTCCTTTCTTAACCGATAGTTCTTCAGCAGGTGCAATCCTCTCCAAGTAGGTTCCAGTCCTTTTAGCCTTTGGATCAAGAGGTGAGGCAATAAGGGTTGAGGCATACCCTTCCAGCATATCATACATAACTTCATAGCCCATTGGCTCCACTTCCTCCATTCTAGGCTCAACAGCCTCCATTAAGGATTTGTCCACCTGAATGGTGAAACAGATGTCATCTTCGTATTTCTTTAGTATATCACCTGAGATTCTTACCCTTTGACTCATATTTCTTCTGAACTCATCAAAATATTTGTTCATTACTTTAGGGTAACTGGTTCCAATGGCTTGTATGCTTTCTTTAATTTTCTTGGTTACTGGTTGGTCAGGAGACCATTGGACATCTCCTACTCTAGGAAAGTAGCCTTGGAAATAGAAGAACAACCCTATCAGTAGTTGTCCAAACTTAAACCTCAGTGCATTATCTTGTTTAATCACCTTTAGATTCAACAGGAGTTGCCTCTGCATGCTGGTGCATAAGTCAAAAGATGCATCCTCTTTAATCATTCGGTAAGCGGCATTTACTACTATAGCAGATATAGAATTAATCTTGCTGGCTGAAAATGTTCTGTAGCCTATCACCATGCAGGCGTATTTCACCAGATCATCCTTGATAGGATTAACTATCATACCCTATGAGTCACTTGTTGAACCGATGAGCTTGGCCATTTCGGTTTTGCTTACCATTCTTAGGGTTGGCACTTCCCCTATGTTGCAAAAACTGGTGACTGCATGAATCGCCTGAGGCGTAATATCATGCGTCCTCTCCAGGTACATCTTGTCACCGTGGACTCTGCTCAAAATAATCCTTATGTGATCCTCCATAAAATCTTCTAGAAAGTATACTGCATTATGGAGTTTCTTCTTCTCTAAGATACTAAACTCTGGTTTGATCTTTTTGTCCTTGTCTTAAAATAGACCTAACTGGGTGTGAATAGCTAAAGACCCTAGGTCTTCTATTTTGCAATCAATACAATCAAAAATTCCTTCTTCAACTATGACTCTAGCCGGAACTTGCGATAGGGCATTATATTTGGACTTCCTCTGAATAAAACTTTCTGACTCAATGGATGTACTAGAACTGGTATGAGATGCGGAAGCCATTGTTGAGTATTTTCAAGAACACGAAAAAATACCTTTACAACGCGAATTTAGGGCTTCCTAATTCTGCTTCACTTCACTCTTCATCAGTTGCCAAATCACCGCTTTGAGTTCTCCATGACCGCTTGCAAACTTGATTTGAATCTCCTTCGAGATTTATCAATTTCTTGAAATCTTGGCTCAAATCGCCTTTTCTTCACTCTGCACTTGAAAACTTTTCTTTGCTTTGAAAACAAATAGTGAGAAATGATTTGAAATATGCTTTTATACATGTCTCTCACCTACTGCCATTAATGCTCCTCCATTAGGGCGAAAACCCTAATTTGCCTCTTTTACCATTTCCGGTCTTCTGCCGAGTGACAGGTATCACATACCGGTTAAGGTCTTTTACCGGTGTAACCGAGGGTTCACAATTATTTTGCCATTTGCTCCCCCTAAGCCTCTTTGGAGCTTAGTTTACCGGTTTCGATATTTCCACACTAGGTGCAGAAACCGGTTCCTCTTCCAACATTGTTGGTTTCTTACTCCAGGTTTTGTTCATGTCCACTTGAACTTTTTCAACATCAACTTCTCCTTTCTGAGTGACTGGTATATCATCAAATATACTCTTTCTGCTTCTGCAGAATCTTGCACTGTGACCCAGTTTGTTGCAGTGATAGCAAACCAATCCAGGTGCTCTCCAAGGTCCATTGTTCATATTTCCATTCTTACTTCTACATGTAGCCATAGTGTGTCCATGTCCATGACAAATCCAACAATTTTCTCTCCATCCGGTTGCCGGTTGATAACCATTGTTGCTTAACTGATAATTGTAGGCATTGAACCGGTTGGGGTTCTGGTTTACAAAAGATTCTAGACCAACTCCTTGGGTCCTCTGAGGATATCTTCCAGTATTGTTCATGACAGACCTGCATTGAGATGCTCTATGCCCAAACTTTTTGCATGCATAACAATGATAATTGAACTTATTGGATCTAGGTACATTGTTGATAAAATATGGAAAATTATTGTAGGATTTGCTCCTACATACATTGGTAGTGTGTCCTTCTTTAAGACAATTAAAACAAACAGGTTTGAATTTTTGCTTACCTTTTCCTTTGAGTGTCGGTTGCTTTTTTGATGCTTCAGCATTTGTTCCTGAGGATTCTCCTTCCTCATGTCCAGAAAAACCAAGACCATTGGTGTTCTTTGCCAGTCTAGATGACTCAAGCTTTTTCTCTAGCTTGACTGTACTTTTTCCAAACTTAGCAAGTATTTCCTTTGACTAAGAGAGTTCTTTGGAAATAATAGTATTTGTCTCCATTAGACTTGCACTTTTAGAGATGACTATGTTCACTTCACCTTGCATGTCTTCCTTTTCCATCCTACTCTCATGAAGGTGAGCAGTCAGTGCACTAATCTCTTGTTTCAACTTGGAGATCTCATGATCTCTATCCTTTATCCGATCTTCAGCTTTCCTACGGTTCTCAAGCTCTTGACTAAACTGGATAGTCAGTCCTTCCAACTCCTTTCTTATATTGGAGTTTGGATCATTCAGCTTATTCACTTCTGCAATCATGGCTTCCATATTAGCTTCATCTTCAAAACTACTTTCAGATAGCTCCATTAGCTTTTCTGCATGTTCTCTCCTTTTTGCTTGAGATGCCTTGTATTTGACCATAAGATCATCATAGGCTTGCTCAGAATTAGTGAGCCGTTGAGTAAGTTCCCTCAAAGTGTATTCCCCCATATCTCTTTCCAAGTAGTTAAACTTATAGAAAGGTAGGCTCTAATACCAATTGATGAATACTAAGAGGGAGGGTGAATTAGTATGCCAAAAAATCTTTGTACTTAAACACTTACAAAGTCTAAAGATAAACTGGTAAAACAGTCTAACAGACAGACCAGTTATCACACATGCAAACCAAAACGCAAATAAAGCATCCACCCACAAAAGCAATACAACCATAACACAAGATATTTGACGTGGAAACCCAACTGCGAAAAACCACAGTGAGATGGAACTCACAAGTCACTATCTGCAGAATAGAAACCAGACCGATTAAGGTCAGACTGGTTAAGGTCTTACAATGTTCTTCACCAGAACAGATCCTGTTAGGAATCTCAATCTCTATTTGGAGATAAGTCCGATTAAAGACTACCTTGTTAGAAGATTTTAAATTCACACAAGTGAACCACCTTGTTAGAGGATTTTACAAAGGCTTTGAGGCCTACCCAATTAAGGGCTATAGACTTGTCAAAGATGTGAGTAATGAACAAGTGTTTGATCTATCTTATAGCACAAACTACTTGATTAGATCTAGTATAGTTCACTGCTAATGCACTCTAGCATTATTTCAGTCTTCTCTATCTCTTTATGTTTACAACTCAATCTTCTCAGATAAGATCGCTCTTCAATAACTCAACTACCACCTTAAACCCTAGCCACAACATAAACCCTTTCAGCAACAGCAACAACAACTCAAAACC
Organism: Cryptomeria japonica; assembly: GCF_030272615.1. Classification (NCBI taxonomy): domain Eukaryota; kingdom Viridiplantae; phylum Streptophyta; class Pinopsida; order Cupressales; family Cupressaceae; genus Cryptomeria; species Cryptomeria japonica. Next base: position 781,337,286 of record NC_081407.1, read on the forward strand.
CTAGACATGATGTCCTTTTAAAGGAATCTGATTGCATGTCAGTCCAATAGGATTACATTACAATTTCCTAGGTTAAATGAATCTAGACATACATAGTAACATGACACAAAAAGCACCGTCAGTGTGTCGGCACCATCAATCAATCGGTGGGTTGATAACTCATCACAAAATGCCGATTGGTAACTCATCACAGAATATTACCGGTTCATACAAAATACCGGTTGCCGGTTTGGCAAAAATGAAGACTAGTAAGAATGTGTTATGCCACTTTGCTCCCTTGTACCGGTTGAGATTCATGAACTGCTTGGGGTCGTCATGCCGCTTCAAACCAGGAAACACATTCTGTAAAATCATTAGTCTAAAGACTAGAATACAACATACTGGTTGGAACAAATATCGGTTGAGCTCTAGCTCATACATACAAAGGGGTTCTTAGTACAAGTGTGTGTCCATCAATGACAATCAAAACATAAACATCAAAAATGCCAACAACAGAGGCACCGGAACAGGAAATGATAGAAGGCACTACATATGCAAAACTTGTATCAAGTGAATCCGTCTTGGAACAAGTTTAGCCTTATCCACCGGTCAAGCAACCTGTCTCAACTAAAACTACTCAGGATACAAATCAAGGCATCGAAGGTCACAAGTCTACAACAGGAGAAGGTACTACTCAAGAATAGACATCTCAAGCACCTTCTAGCACTGAGAATGTTGCAACGGAGACACCAAGTACTGAGACACCGAAGGACTCTATAGAGGCTAAAGGAACCGATCAAAGTGTTGCCTCTACCGAGCAACCTATTGAGGGTAATCAAGCCTCACAAGCAATTGTCTCAGTTCCATCAGTGAAAGGTAAAGAAAAGAAAGTGAAAAAGCATAGTTTTAAAGTTGATTTGTCAAAACCAATAGTGTTGCCCAATGTAGACATAGCAAAATTAAAGGGGCAAGCACTAATTGATTTCGGTGAACTATGCAAAGCAAAGGCTGAACAAGAGAAGCAAATGGCCATTCAAAAGAAAAAGAAAGTACTTCAGAAGGTAAAAGCACTCCTAATAGATATGCTACCTGAAGCTACAGTATCAACTGATGCAGCCATCCACATTCAACTGGATGAACTCCTAATAAAGATAGAGACATTTGGAGTAGATGCATCAAAGTATTTGAGCAAGCTGAAAGACAAAGAGCTCACTACCAAAATTATAGAAGAGGTACAAAAAGCTATAGCTATTGGCAAAGTTAAACTTTGTCAAATTTATTGTTGAGTTGACTCCTCAACTCAAGCACATTCATTATTTATTTCAGAAACTCTGCACATTTTCTTTATTCATTAAAGACATTAAGAATAAAACAGCAGCAACTGAGAAAGAGATCACCGATCTCTCAAATAAGTTGACCACCGAGCCAAATTCAGTTTAGAATTTTTATACAAAGCTTCAACAACTCATGGCTCAACAATTGGACTTAAGAAATGAAGACCACAAGATCAGGATGGACATAATGACACTTCAGACATTATTACTTCCTCATCTTTCATCAGTCCAAGAACAAATCAACCAAGCCACATACTTATCTACTACTCAAGAGGGAAGCACTCTAGATGGCTCAATATCACTATTGGCTGATATTCAAGCACATAATTCTTTAATGGATAGTGTAAAGGATGCACTCTCTGTCACTCTCGCTGACGCCCAGACCAAGTACAAATCCATTTTTGACTAGTTATCACCCCCGAATGGAAATTAAGTTTTTGATGTTTGTCAAAAAGGGGGAGTGATACTATATTTGGGGAGTAATATGTTACAGTACTAGGGGAGTGATACAATATTAATATAGATTTGGGAGAATGATATAGTATTACACAGGGGGAGTATATCAGGCAGTGTAAGTAGAGTATCCAGGAGTAGTGAACCGAGCAGTATATAGAACAGTAAGCAAAGCACAAGAATAGATCACCAAGCATGCAAAATTAGAGTTATGTACAATATATTGACAAGGGGAGTATATCTGATATATTATTTTATTGACTATTGTATATACTGTCAGTATAGTCAAATTTTGCAAGTATATAGATTATTGTGTTATAACTTTGAAAGTAGTTTTTGCCAAACATCTCAACTAATGTCAAAAGGGGAGATTGTTACTACTTATCAGATTGCCATTAGTTTTATGTCAAAGTTATACTATATACTCTAGCCGGTTATCTATTACCGAAATATTCAGTTGGTATGTACAGTCTAGTCGGTTACAGAAGAAAGCAGTCATAGAACACAATATACACTAAGCTGTCTACCGAGTATCTTTACATGTCTACCGAGCAGCAAATATGACACACCGAGTTGATTTACACTGAGTGAAACATGTTACCAGATTCATTGAACCTGGACATGCATATGAAAACACGTTACAAGATCGAGGCACATCTAACCATTATCGCATTGGAAATTGCACTTGAAGATCGTGTATGATTTTGAGGTCATCTAACCAATGAAATATTCTACATGGTTATTCATTCAATAAATCATGTTTGTAAGATCAAAGCAATGAATTGGATCACCGTCATAAGAGATCTATTTATACAACATGAGTTAAAGAGTTAAAGGTGTGTGCATGAGTGTAAGAAGACTATTACAAAGACATAGAGGTCATTGAGAAGGTTTTCAGAGAACAGTCGAAGAATAGAGTAAATAGAAGGGTTTACCAAGTTACTATATGGGTTACCGAGGTATACTATAAGCAAGGTAATCTATTCTGAGCACATAGAATCTGCTATAACATTCTAGATGTAAAGTTGCAGATATTTGAAATGATTTTATTGTAATATTTTGAAGTTGTAAGAGAAACCTTTAACAGGGTAAAAGACTCTAATCAAGTCTATAAATTGTAAAACCTCTAACCAGGTGCAACATTTAGATGAAGTGTTGTAAAATCCTTTAGCAAGGTAGATGTAACAGATCTTGTTACTCCTAATAGGGTATGCTATCAGAAATAGCTACACATGTAGCTCTAACTGAGCACTCTTTATTATTGTAGTAGTGAAGTTGTGGGTGCCATCCCCACCACAATTTTTCTCTCTAACCAAGAGTTTTTGCATAATCAAAATATATGTGTTATGGAGTGAATCATGTATGATTGTTATCTATTTGTTTTAGTTTTATATTATGTTACTGCACTATTCGGTTTATGCATAACAGTAAAGATATTGTTGAAGAAATGTTTTGAAGTACTAATTCACCCCTTCCCTCTTAGTACATTAGCTTTCCATATTGGGCCTAGCAGTAGGTGCAAAAGATGATCCCGCTTTCATGATGAAAAATAAGTACCTAAGAAATAGTTCTTGGTGAAACCGTAAAGAACTCTTTCGATCGCTAGTGAAATTTCTCAAGAAGATATCGATCGCATTGAATTGCGTTAGACTCTCTCTGAATCACTCTAAATGAAAAGTGATGAAAAATGAAGTGGATTCAACCTTTTAACCTCCAAGAAACCCTAATCTATCATTGATATGAATGACTTCCGGTGAAAGATACCAGATCTCGGTTGAACATCTCCTTGTTGGATAAGTATTTCCAATGTCTAGAACATCTTCAAGAACCTCTTCCCGGGGCTTAAGTAGCATTGTCATGAATTTTGCCTTACCCTAAGGCATCTGCCTTAGTTACCGAATGAGCTTCCTATCGGTGCAAGAGAAACCTCCTCTATCAGTTGAGTAACTGGAGCATTTCCATCTACTGATTGATCATCTAACTTCTTGACCCATTTCTTTGTTGGAATCCAATAAGACTGAGGGGGGGTGAATCAGTGTTCTATCGGTATGATCAATTTTAACCTTATTAAAATATGAATACATCAACTAGTATACTGATACATAAACAATTGAAAGAAGTAAATCAACCAATAAGCCAATCACATAAATGAGAACCATAACACACAGAATTATATGTGGAAAACCTCAAAGAGGAAAAACCACGGTAGGATTTGTGACCCACAATATCAATCTACTGGCCATATGAAAAGATATTATAAAATATAGGGGGCCTGCACTTGTAGGAAGGCTTACAACCTAGAGCACACTACTCAATCACAAAAGGAGCCTCACTGACTACATATAAATCCAAACTTCAATCTGAAGAAATGATTAAACTGCTAAGATAGCATCTTCTATGCCAAAATACAATTCCAGTTAAGCTCTATCTGTTCCGGTATGAAACCCTAAACCCTTTACCAGAATACCTCTTTACAAAAATAACCTCACATACATAATCACTCAGATATTTCGCATCTCCTTCATTATTCTGTTCCCAATTACACATTCACACACAAAAAATGATCGCTCAAAATGATGTAATCAACTAACCACAATTTATCATGTCTTATGTCGGCTTACAAAGATAATTATAATGTTAATATACATGTCAACTAGATAACATAAATACATGAATATAAAAAAAAATTGCCGATGCCATATCCAAGAGATGTCAGCCTCCAATACCGATAACCATGTCGGACTGCATTGCCAGTAGTCAAAGAAATCCATCTTGTGTGTGTGAAAACTGGATCGTATCTATATTTGTATCTAAATACACAACACTTCAATTAAGTCATTAGATGCATGGTCAATTAATCAATAATCAATAATAAACAGTAAACCATAAGAAAGCAACCTATTTCCTTCTAGTAGATGCAAGTTTTAGTCTTGCTCTTAGATTTCAAATGCAATACCAGTGACTAGACAACACCTAAACAAAGGATTTAATCTATATGAGCATAAGATTGAGCTAAATGAATGCAAGATTAAGCTACATATGCATGATTAATCTAACATGATTTAAGAAATATTTAAGCTAGATGATTTAATGAGTATGCAATAACTAATATGTAAATATCTCAATGCACAATTCTTAGTGAACCTAGAGAAAAAATAGCATAATAACAATATATTCTCCAGGATCTTTGGTTAAGAGATGAGAGCTTGATTTATGGAAAATTCAGAAAGAAGCCAACGAATGAGAACAAATGATGATGAGTGGTCAAGATTTTCCAAGAGGAAGCACAATCTAGGTGAATTGATGTGATTGGTTGTTTTTCTCAATTTTAAAGGAAATTGAACTAAAATTAAGATAAAATAAAAAAACCTGATAAAATAAATAATAATCTCAAAGAAAGCAATTAATTATTTTAATTTCTTTCTTTGAGATTATTTATCATTTTTTAATTTGATTTCCAAGATTATCTCCGTTTGATTTCTTTTCTCAATTTTTAATTCTTTTTTTTCCAATTAATTCCTTTTTCGAAGATTTGTGCTCATAATTTCCAATTCCTCTTTCTTGATTTGTTTCCTTTTTTGAAGATTAATGGCAATTTTTATTTATTTTTCAAATTAATTCCTCTTTTTGATGATTTAATGGAAAATTAATTTATTTAATTGAATATACTAGGATATTTAATTAAAAAAATAGGATAATTGTTTAAAATGATTTACTCGAAATGATCAATTAAATAAATAATTATTTAATCAATATTGGTTGATTAATTTGCCATGTAACATTTGATGATTTAACAAACTAATTGTGTGCTCAAGATTGATTTAATTGCCTTTGGTTAGGACCTTGGTGATGTTGCCAAGATTAGGGGGTCTATGGTTTTAGATGACCATTTTTAGGATATTACATTTGCCCCTCTTTGAATTGATGTGCGAGCAGCGCATTGGTTCAAAGAATAGTTGATGTCTAGGAAATGCTAGTTCTGAACTTGATTGATCACGAACGAAAGGAAGAGAGAGGTATTCAATTTTTTTTGAAGCGATGAAATTGAACAGACTGATTGAAAGTGATACCGTTCTTGAACTTGATTGAACTAGGACCGATGAAGAGAAAAGATACCGAACTTGAACTTCATTGATCAAGAAGCAAATCTTACTGATCTAGAACTTGATTGAACTAGACACGGTGAGCAAAGATAAAATCAATCTTGAACTTGATGGATCAAGACATGATGAGCGAAGATAAATTGTTTAGCTTGATTTGATGCAATGAAATTGAACACCTACTTAGATTGAGTGTGTGATCAAAGATACTCTTTAAACTCTTGATTGAGTTTAAACGAATAATCAACTTGATGAAAAATGATGAAATTGGTTAATGTTAAGAGACTAATTCAGACAAAGACAATATCAGCTTGATATGAAGTGATGAAGCTAAGATGCCCCTAGCGATGAGGTCTTTTTTCATGTTTGATAAAGATTAGCTACTCGACTTGCAACAATGGTTTTAAAAGAAATTCTTGACTTTGAGGATGATAATCACTCATGATGATGTCATGAGTATGCTCCCTCAGGAGTGAAATCAAAAGATAGCCAGGGTTGTGCAGTGATTTCAAGAAATTTGATTTTGAGAAATGATAAGTTATTTGAGCACAAAGATTAATGTTGAAGATTAAAATCAGAGTTGATTTGAGAATTAAATTGAGATTTAGCGTAGATTGATGAGAAATTGAGCACAAATTGAAGGAAAGAATGAGTATTTGATGAAAGTGCTAAGTGGTCACAATTATGCAAAAATGACTAGGAAGATGATCTCATATTTTGATTTTGATCATGAAAATGGACTCAGGACAGCTGATTTAGCTTAGGGTACAAGTTTGATGTCCATCGGAGCAGTTGAAAAACTAGGGTTTTAGGCTATATAAGGGTTTCCATGTGTCATTTTCAATGATATATACGATCTCTTGATTTGATTTCATCATACTTGTGTTGATTGATTATGAGATGTCTTTATATATGCTTTATTCTATATGTATGCATATCTTCTCATTATGGATGAATGTAATGCAAATGCAATATGGATGTTTATTTTTGTTTCTTTTTCATATGCAAATAAATGATGAAAATGAGTAACTAGTAATGCAAATGTTTAGTTTTCTATGCAATTATATGAATGCAAATGAATGTATGGATCTATATAAGATGCTTAAGCATGTAGCTAAGATCTCAATGTAATAACCCACCAAAATTGATCCAACAAAAATTGAGTATTATTTTTTTTTTTTTTCTTTTCTTTTATTATGTTTTATTCAATTGCATACTCTGGGCATCCATCCAAATAGGATTGGGCAATCATCCATTCGGGATGAGCTTCTAACCATACGGGTTAGGCAATTGTCCATACGGGACGTAAATTCCATCTATCCAATACGGGATAGGCATCTACCCATACGGGGTAGGCATCTATCCAAACGGGATAGGAGATGCTCTGGCCAGAGACTTAGACTCATCGGGACCATTCGGGTCCTGAGCCACTCACTAAGTACTACATTCTTCTAACAAGAATGCACCGAGGTCGTCGTCCTTAGGAGTAATAAGAAAAATAACACAAGCTTGAATTCCGCCTCGGAATTTGGCTTAAAGCCTCGGGAAGTCAAGCGAATCCATACGGGATTCCTTCCGAGTATGCATTGAATTAAGTTTGATTATCTTATCTTTCAATTAGGATTCTTACTCAACCAAGCCTAGACCCCACCCACGAACGCCTGAGTACGAGGGACAACTCCGTCCCAAGACTGCCTACATACCCACTTCGGCGTGGGATCAAGGCGTAAAGTATGTAGTTCTATCTTCTAATCTATGGTTTGATGTAAACTGATTTTTGTGGGTACGCAACCCTTTCTAGGGTCAGTGTCCCAGACAGTTTCTCTGCGGTTGCTACCCACGAAGGTAGCACTTAAGCGAAGGCTCAAGATGGCCTATTGCTTGTGGCCTAACAAAATAACTAGATCCTAATACTTAACATGAGCGTCACCCAATTACAAATCACCAATATCCCTTCGAGGTGAATAAATAGATAAATAAAGTCATTTTCACGAGAGCTCTTAACTAGACCATCCCTAAGAGGGGTTTACTATGGTTTATCTCAACGGATGTGAAATTCAATTAAAAGTTATCTTATTAATTATCGATCCAAGAGGGATTACCCGCCCCTTGGATTTTTAACTTCCAAATGACCCTTATTACTCCCCGACGATTTATAGGGACGATGCCACAGACGTCGTTAATGCAGCTTTATTAGGCGCTAAGTGCAGTAGTTCAACACGACGGCATTACCCGTAAGCGTGACCCAGAGGCACCGTATATACCGAACGCTGCTAGTTTTAGTTTTCCAACTCCATTTGTTTAGTTTTCTAAACTAACATCATACTTGAATATAATTATGAAATGGATGTACATAATTTAAACCTTAAATACTATTGAACAAAGAATATCATTATTCTACAATTAATTGGATTAATACATGTATTGGCATGGTAATGATAATTGCGAACTTACGAGTAATTGCATGAAAAATACGAATTAATCATAATGCAATGCAAAAGTAACGTCATTTATATTCAAAATGCAGAAATGTTTTCTCTATCGCAAGACTTAATTAGTTATAAGGTTACAAATTTCTCATGAGTGACCAAATTGAATAATAATGAGACTTTACTTATCTCCAAAAATTATGGGTCAAATAATCCATTCATTTCTCTAAGGAATTGAAATAATACATTGAATTCAACTCTTGTTAATTTTAAGGAAATTAAATTTAACTAAACAAATGTACATGAAAAAGAAATTAATTTAATTTTAATTTAAAACGATACACAAAAATACTTAAATGTTAAATCGAATGTTAAAACTTCCATCGAAAATTCCTACGGCAATCTCGTTTCATTAATATATATATAAAACCAGGGGGTGGGGACCACGGGTCCCGTCACTCCCTGCGGTCCTGCATATGCAGGCCCGTAGGGGTTGGCGGGGCCACGTGGTCCCCTCCACTCCCCTGCGGCCACTTGTAGTGACCGCAGGGTAGTGGGGGGGGCACCACTAACCCTGCCGGTTTTCGGTAACGCCGCTCCGCGTACACGCGGTTATTTTCGGGTCTGTGCGTACGTGCGGATATTTTTGGGGTCTGTGCCGAATGCAGTGATTGATAATGCAACATTAATATTTGTAAATTGACATTAGGATTATAAATATATATATATATATATATATATATATATAAATATATATATATATATATATTTATATATATATATATATATGGTTTCAAATTCTTTACAAAGGATAATTTTTATTTAAGAAGGTAAGAACAGGTAAAATAACTGAGCATTTCTTGGTTTGTCTCCTTACAGAAACCAGACTTTTAATGTATATATATATATATTTTTATCTGAATCACAGAGAGAGAGAGAAAGATTTATCCAGCCATTACAGGAAGGGAGTTGTTCTCAGACTTCTCAGGAAATTGGTTTGTTTCCAGGGTTATTCTCAGAGTCCAGGAGGATTTATTCGACTGGTAATTTCAGTGAGCTCTTTGTTCAATCCACAGAGAGTTTCAAAAAGAAAATAATAATAAGAATACTCCTTAAATGAGATTTGGATAACAATAACCAGAGAGATGAAAGATGGTTCTTCTTAGCAAGAATCGAAAAGAATAAGAGGAACAATTTAAATCTGGATCTAGATTTAATATTACATTATTATTTTTTTTAAAAAAACAGTGAATCTAATTCTTTGTCAAGCAAATTTAATCTACTTCCTTATCAAGAATCTGAAACTAATAATCAACAATTTGTTCTATTCTACTCCAAAATTTAAAACTAAATTTTATCAAAGTTTGAAACAATGAATCAACAAATTTATTTTTCTTTCTATCAAACATTTTAATCTACTCCAAATCTGAACTAAATTTTATCAAAATCTGAATAATGAATCAACAATTTATTTTCCAAAATCAAGAATCCAAACAATGAATAAACAATTTAAAACATTTTAATCTAATTCTTATCAAAGTCTGAAACTAATTTCACGAATGAATTTCCTTTCCATAAAATAATCTAATCTAATCTACAACAAGAACAAGATGCACAAACTAAGCTTGAAGGAACCTGGATGCTTGCAAAAATGGTGTAGAGTCTTCCTTGATCCTCCAATTTGAAGAGAAATCCTCCCAACAAAACCTTGGCTGCAAATGAAAAATGGACTACAAAGGAGAAATTGCAGAATTTTCTTATGGAATAGCTAGCTTTTCTTTTGAGACTTGTACCTATTTTATAAAGCAAATTTCAAATTCCCACTACCTAATTTTAAATTAAAAAAAATGAGATTCTCTCCCAATTTGGCCTCCATGCAAATTAATTGGGCTTAGTGGGAGGAGTTACATGCAAGGAGGTGGAGAAGCCTCTAGAAGCTTCTTATTCCTCCTACAACATGTGCCTTAATGTGAGGGAAATTAAGTAACTAATTTAAAATATATATGCATTTTCCATGTGTGTGGGGTTTATTATTATTATTATTATTTTTTATTCCCTTACAATATTCATTCAATAATTCATCCAAAGAATATAAGTAGAGTTTTGTAATTTAAAACAAAAAAGGGTGATAAAGGAGGGTTGTGACATCCTCCCCCCCTTAATCTGTGCGTCGTCCCGATGCACTTATTAAATGCATTCAAAAGAGTTTATAGTTCATGATCAAAATAAAAAGGGAAATAGCTGCTGCATCTCCTTAGTATCCTCCCAGGTGGCATTCTTCTCGTCGTACTGGTCCCATTGCACTTTGCACTGATCAACCTCTCTGTTGCGCAACTGGCACTGGCGCCTCTCCATGATTCTGAATGGCTCTATCATTATTCCCCCCATTTCTTGGACCTGCAAGGCATCCCAATTCAAAATGTGTTTCTCATCAGGTACATATTTCTTAAGAAGAGATACATGGAAGACATCATGGATTCGGCTCAATTGGGGAGGCAAGGCCAACCGATAAGCAACTGGATTAATTCTTCCCAATATTTCAAAGGGTCCGACATAACGAGGTGCAAGCTTAGTCTTTTTCCCAAATCTTATGGAACTCTTGTGTGGCCTAACCCTTAGGAAGACTTTCTCTCCTACTTCAAACTCCCTTGGTGTTCTGTTTTTATCTGCATAACTCTTCTGCCTATCCGAGGCTTCCTTCAACCTTTGCCTAATTTCCTTAGTTTTCCTTTCCATTTCTCTCAACATATCTGGCCCAATAATCACTCTATCTTCAAGACTATCCCAACTCAAAGGTGTTCGACATGGTCTACCATACAAAGCTTCAAAAGGTGCCATTCCCAAAGATGTTTGATATGTATTATTGTAGGCAAACTCTACCAAAGGTAGGTACTCTTCCCATTTTCTCTGTTGGTCCATGCAGTACATACGAAGCAGGTCTTCCATAATCTGATTTGTCCTTTCTGTTTGACCGTCGGTTTCAGGGTGGTATGCGGTGCTAAAATTTAGTTGAGTCCCTAGAGCTGATTGAAGAGTGGTCCAAAACCTGGAAGTGAATCTTGCATCTCTGTCTGATATGATTTTCTCTGGTACTCCGTGCAACCTAACTATCTCCTTAATGAAACGTCTAGCCAAGGTGGGTGCATCATCTGTTAGATTTCCTGGTATAAAGTGTGCCACCTTAGTGAGCTTGTCAATTACCACCATTATTGCATCATGCCTAGAAGGTGACATGGGTAGCCCTTGTACAAAATCCATACTAATAACTTGCCACTTATGTTGGGGTACATCGTGCGATTGTAACAATCCAGCTGGGTGCCTATGTTCTGCCTTGACTCTTTGACACTCCAAACATTTGGCTACATACTTGACAATATCGTTCTTCAACCCTTGCCAAAAGTATAACTTCTTTAGATCTGCATAAAGTTTGTTAACTCCTGGGTGGCCTGAATAAGGGGCATTGTGAGCCTCCGATAAAACTACTTCCCTTAAATTCCCTGAATTAGGAACATAGATTCTGTTATTGTATCTGAGTAGCCCATCTTCATCAAATGTGTACCCTTCAACCTTAGGGTCGGTCGGGTTGTGTCTTATAGTTAATTTGACTTGCTCATACCATGGGTCATGTCCTTGTTCATCCATTACTTGCTTTTTGAAAGAGGTTTTGAAGGTTGCTATAGTCATCAAGTGTCTTCTCCTACTTAAGGCATCTGCCACCCTATTTTCTTTCCCCTTAATATATTCGATCTCAAAGTCATATTCGCTTAAGAACTCTAGCCACCTTCTTTGTCTGGCATTTAAGTGAGGTTGGGTAAAGATGTATTTTAGCCCTTGGTTGTCCGACTTAAGCTCAAAGGGCTTCCCTAGTAAGAAATGTCTCCACTTTTGCAGGGCATGCACAATTGCTGCCAACTCTAAGTCGTGGGGTGCATAATTGACTTCATGAGTCTTTAGCTTCCTAGATTCATAAGCCACTACCCCTTCATCTTGGACAAGTACCCCTCCTAACCCTTCAATAGAAGCATCTGTTACAACTGTGAAGTGTCCATTTGGGTCTGGTACCTTTAGAATGGGTGCTGAAGTTAGTTTTCCCTTCAAGATTTGAAATGCCTTATCACTTTGCTCGGTCCATACAAACCTTTTGCCCTTCCGTTGCAACGAGGTGATGGGATTTGCTATCTTAGAGAATCCTTCCACAAACCTCCTATAGTAACCTGCTAGCCCCATAAAGCTTCTTACCTCTGAAACATTCTTAGGGATTGGCCATTCTACTATCGCCTTTATTTTATCTGGGTCGACTGCTATTCCTTCCTTCGATATTATATGCCCAAGATAGTGAATCTTTTCCTCAAAGAAGGCGCATTTGGACAATTTTCCATATAACTTATGTTCTCTCAATCTTTGCAAAACAATCTGTAGGTGCGCTAAATGTTCCTCTTCATTTCTAGAATAAATCAAAATGTCATCCAAGAATACCAAAACAAACTTATCCAAGTAGTCATGGAATACACTATTCATCAGGTTCATGAATGCAGCTGGGGCATTAGTTACTCCAAAAGGAACTACTGTGAATTCATAGTGTCCATATCTCGTCCTGAAAGCTGTCTTTGGAATGTCTTCTTCCTTAATTCTGAGTTGATGGTACCCTGACCGAAGATCTATCTTGGAGAAAACTGCCGCTCCTTTCATTTGGTCAAAAAGGTCCTCTATGCGAGGTAAGGGATACCTATTCTTTATGGTAACTTTGTTCAACATCCTATAGTCGATGCATAGCCTTAAGGTTCCATCCTTCTTCTTAACAAATAAAACTGGCGCTCCCCATGGTGATACACTTGGCCTTATTAATCCCTTAGCTAAGAGTTCCTCTAATTGCATTTTGAGCTCTTGTAATTCGGTTGTGTTCATCCGGTAAGGTGCCTTTGATACTGGTTCAGCTCCTGGGAGTACTTCGATAGAAAAGTCAAACTTTCTCTTAGGGGGTAAACCGGGTAGTTCTTCTGGAAAAACATCCCTAAACTCTTTTAAGAAAGGGGTATTTTCAAATGTTGGTGTATTTTCCTCCTTCCCTTCATCAATTTCGACCATAAAGATTTGTCCTCCTCTTCTCCTTTCCTTCTTTAATTGCATTGCTGAGATAGTTTCTACATTAATGGGTTTAAACTTTCCTTGGATTTTGACCCTTTTCCCCCCATCATCCAAACATTCAACAATTTTGCTATAACAATCTACATTAGCTTGATGGTCTGCTAACCAACTCATTCCCATAATTACATCATATAATCCTAAGGGTGCCACATAGAGATCTACCCTTGTTTCGAACTCAGGGAATTGTACCTTTGCCCTTGGTAAGCACTTAGTTACTTCTCTAGTTGCCTTATCCCCATATTGAACCGTCCATGATGACTCCATTTGATTAACTTTAAATGCATATTTGTTCACTAATTCAGGTGAGATGAAACATTCAGATGATCCAGTGTCAATTAGAATTGATATTGGTTGTTCAAATAGTGTACCTGTAGTTTCCACGGGAACATTCTGGTATCTTCTTCTTTGGTTCCTAACTGCTGCATGAATTCTCTGTTGGGGCCCTTGTTGGGGTTGATTGGCTCTAATTTGTCCTTGCATCCTGGGGCAGTCTCTAGCAAAATGATTTTCCCCGCACATAAAGCATCCGCCTGGAGGACCTCTCCTACCTTGATTTCTAGGGGGATCATTCCTTGTTTCATTTCCCCTGGGTGGATAAGTTATCCTGTTCTGCTGGTCATTCCTGTTATAGTTGCCTCTGTTATCATTGCCCCTGTTATTATTGCCCCTGTTATTATCATTTCCATTCCTCTGATATTGATTAGGCGGTGGTCTCCTTTCGGAAGAGTTATTCCTTTGACCCTTGTTGAAATTAGTGTTTCCATTGAATTCTTGCTTCCTTTTGAATGAGTGATTCCCATTATAGTTTCGTCCTGCTAGTGTCTGAATCTTCCTCTCTTGCCTTAGGGACTTTTCAAGTACTTCATTCATATTTCTGGGTCCATGCATGTCAACCTCTGCCCCTATGTTGGTATTCAGCCCCAAAATGAACTTCCTTGCTTGGCCTTCTTCATCCCTTTGGTACATAGGCACATACTTAAGCAACTTGGCGAATTTATCCCAATATTGTTGAACGGATAGGGACCCTTGACGTAGGTTATGGAATTCTGTCACTTTCTCATCAAAGAACAATTGAGGAAGCCACCTATCTCGAAAATGGTGAACAAATTGATCCCATGTGATTGTATCCCTGTTATACCCATTTTGTTCCTTGGTGTTGGTCCACCAACTAGCCGCCTCCCCTGTGAGTTGATAGGAGCCCCATAAAGCCTTAGTTGTTTCGCTGAAATCTCTTAGCTCAAAATATTTCTCCATTTCATTTAGCCAATTCTCAGCCCCTTCACCAATCTGCCTCCCATCGAACTTAGGAGGGGTGATTTTCTTCAAATCCTTGGAGAGTTCTAATATGTTATTTTCCTTTCCATTACCCATCACATTTCCTTGATTGCTACCAGGGTTTCCATTCTCGGTACCACTTCTATTCTCATAGTCATTCTGCCTTTCCCTAAGGTCCTGCAGTGATTGTTCCAGGAAGTTGATTTTATCTCTTTGTTCGGTTAGAAGGTCGATTATAGCTTGGACCCCATCTCCGTTATTACCTAGGTTGTGTCGATCCTCTTCATGATCTTCCTCGTGGTTTCCTTCATGGTTTTCCTCATGGCTTTCCTCATGGTTTTCCTCCCTTTGACTCCTAGTACGTCTTCCATTACCCCTTCCTCTTCCTCTTCCTCTTCCTCTTCCTCTTCCTCTTGCCATTCGAGGTTTTACCTGGAAGTTAAATTATGTAGTTAGTTTCTTTCTGAAGAATAAAATTTAATTTCTATTATTGTAAAACATTCCCTTAGTTGAATAAATTGAAGTGAGCACAAGGCCTAGATTTGAACCTTCGCTCTGATACCACATGTAATAACCCACCAAAATTGATCCAACAAAAATTGAGTATTATTTTTTTTTTTTTTCTTTTCTTTTATTATGTTTTATTCAATTGCATACTCTGGGCATCCATCCAAATAGGATTGGGCAATCATCCATTCGGGATGAGCTTCTAACCATACGGGTTAGGCAATTGTCCATACGGGACGTAAATTCCATCTATCCAATACGGGATAGGCATCTACCCATACGGGGTAGGCATCTATCCAAACGGGATAGGAGATGCTCTGGCCAGAGACTTAGACTCATCGGGACCATTCGGGTCCTGAGCCACTCACTAAGTACTACATTCTTCTAACAAGAATGCACCGAGGTCGTCGTCCTTAGGAGTAATAAGAAAAATAACACAAGCTTGAATTCCGCCTCGGAATTTGGCTTAAAGCCTCGGGAAGTCAAGCGAATCCATACGGGATTCCTTCCGAGTATGCATTGAATTAAGTTTGATTATCTTATCTTTCAATTAGGATTCTTACTCAACCAAGCCTAGACCCCACCCACGAACGCCTGAGTACGAGGGACAACTCCGTCCCAAGACTGCCTACATACCCACTTCGGCGTGGGATCAAGGCGTAAAGTGTGTAGTTCTATCTTCTAATCTATGGTTTGATGTAAACTGATTTTTGTGGTTACGCAACCCTTTCTAGGGTCAGTGTCCCAGACAGTTTCTCTGCGGTTGCTACCCACGAAGGTAGCACTTAAGCGAAGGCTCAAGATGGCCTATTGCTTGTGGCCTAACAAAATAACTAGATCCTAATACTTAACATGAGCGTCACCCAATTACAAATCACCAATATCCCTTCGAGGTGAATAAATAGATAAATAAAGTCGTTTTCACGAGAGCTCTTAACTAGACCATCCCTAAGAGGGGTTTACTATGGTTTATCTCAACGGATGTGAAATTCAATTAAAAGTTATCTTATTAATTATCGATCCAAGAGGGATTACCCGCCCCTTGGATTTTTAACTTCCAAATGACCCTTATTACTCCCCGACGATTTATAGGGACGATGCCACAGACGTCGTTAATGCAGCTTTATTAGGCGCTAAGTGCAGTAGTTCAACACGACGGCATTACCCGTAAGCGTGACCCAGAGGCACCGTATATACCGAACGCTGCTAGTTTTAGTTTTCCAACTCCATTTGTTTAGTTTTCTAAACTAACATCATACTTGAATATAATTATGAAATGGATGTACATAATTTAAACCTTAAATACTATTGAACAAAGAATATCATTATTCTACAATTAATTGGATTAATACATGTATTGGCATGGTAATGATAATTGCGAACTTACGAGTAATTGCATGAAAAATACGAATTAATCATAATGCAATGCAAAAGTAACGTCATTTATATTCAAAATGCAGAAATGTTTTCTCTATCGCAAGACTTAATTAGTTATAAGGTTACAAATTTCTCATGAGTGACCAAATTGAATAATAATGAGACTTTACTTATCTCCAAAAATTATGGGTCAAATAATCCATTCATTTCTCTAAGGAATTGAAATAATACATTGAATTCAACTCTTGTTAATTTTAAGGAAATTAAATTTAACTAAACAAATGTACATGAAAAAGAAATTAATTTAATTTTAATTTAAAATGATACACAAAAATACTTAAATGTTAAATCGAATGTTAAAACTTCCATCGAAAATTCCTACGGCAATCTCGTTTCATTAATATATATATAAAACCAGGGGGTGGGGACCACGGGTCCCGTCACTCCCTGCGGTCCTGCATATGCAGGCCCGTAGGGGTTGGCGGGGCCACGTGGTCCCCTCCACTCCCCTGCGGCCACTTGTAGTGACCGCAGGGTAGTGGGGGGGGCACCACTAACCCTGCCGGTTTTCGGTAACGCCGCTCCGCGTACACGCGGTTATTTTCGGGTCTGTGCGTACGTGCGGATATTTTTGGGGTCTGTGCCGAATGCAGTGATTGATAATGCAACATTAATATTTGTAAATTGACATTAGGATTATAAATATATATATATATATATATATATATATATATATATATAAATATATATATATATATATTTATATATATATATATATATGGTTTCAAATTCTTTACAAAGGATAATTTTTATTTAAGAAGGTAAGAACAGGTAAAATAACTGAGCATTTCTTGGTTTGTCTCCTTACAGAAACCAGACTTTTAATGTATATATATATATATATTTTTATCTGAATCACAGAGAGAGAGAGAAAGATTTATCCAGCCATTACAGGAAGGGAGTTGTTCTCAGACTTCTCAGGAAATTGGTTTGTTTCCAGGGTTATTCTCAGAGTCCAGGAGGATTTATTCGACTGGTAATTTCAGTGAGCTCTTTGTTCAATCCACAGAGAGTTTCAAAAAGAAAATAATAATAAGAATACTCCTTAAATGAGATTTGGATAACAATAACCAGAGAGATGAAAGATGGTTCTTCTTAGCAAGAATCGAAAAGAATAAGAGGAACAATTTAAATCTGGATCTAGATTTAATATTACATTATTATTTTTTTTAAAAAACAGTGAATCTAATTCTTTGTCAAGCAAATTTAATCTACTTCCTTATCAAGAATCTGAAACTAATAATCAACAATTTGTTCTATTCTACTCCAAAATTTAAAACTAAATTTTATCAAAGTTTGAAACAATGAATCAACAAATTTATTTTTCTTTCTATCAAACATTTTAATCTACTCCAAATCTGAACTAAATTTTATCAAAATCTGAATAATGAATCAACAATTTATTTTCCAAAATCAAGAATCCAAACAATGAATAAACAATTTAAAACATTTTAATCTAATTCTTATCAAAGTCTGAAACTAATTTCACGAATGAATTTCCTTTCCATAAAATAATCTAATCTAATCTACAACAAGAACAAGATGCACAAACTAAGCTTGAAGGAACCTGGATGCTTGCAAAAATGGTGTAGAGTCTTCCTTGATCCTCCAATTTGAAGAGAAATCCTCCCAACAAAACCTTGGCTGCAAATGAAAAATGGACTACAAAGGAGAAATTGCAGAATTTTCTTATGGAATAGCTAGCTTTTCTTTTGAGACTTGTACCTATTTTATAAAGCAAATTTCAAATTCCCACTACCTAATTTTAAATTAAAAAAAATGAGATTCTCTCCCAATTTGGCCTCCATGCAAATTAATTGGGCTTAGTGGGAGGAGTTACATGCAAGGAGGTGGAGAAGCCTCTAGAAGCTTCTTA
Organism: Cryptomeria japonica; assembly: GCF_030272615.1. Taxonomy (NCBI): domain Eukaryota; kingdom Viridiplantae; phylum Streptophyta; class Pinopsida; order Cupressales; family Cupressaceae; genus Cryptomeria; species Cryptomeria japonica. The sequence continues at coordinate 781,355,821 of NC_081407.1, forward strand.
TTCCTCCTACAACATGTGCCTTAATGTGAGGGAAATTAAGTAACTAATTTAAAATATATATGCATTTTCCATGTGTGTGGGGTTTATTATTATTATTATTATTTTTTATTCCCTTACAATATTCATTCAATAATTCATCCAAAGAATATAAGTAGAGTTTTGTAATTTAAAACAAAAAAGGGTGATAAAGGAGGGTTGTGACACTCAATACACAAGTACTCAATTAGAGAAATGATGATAAAAAATAGACCACTTAGCTAAGAAATGATGATTGCTTCAAACTCTCATTTAGAAGATAAAGAGATCATTGTTATCATGTTAAAATCACTCAAAATGCATAAAATTTAGAATGAATGCAACCTAAACCTAGTCACTAGATTTAGTATGCTTAATTTTCATCACTAAATGTTTTACAAATAGAGCAGGCAAAATAGAGTTCATTTCGTTTCATATATACAATATTAATTATCTTGTCTGCAATGACCCATTGTTTGTTCATATCCTTGGACAGATTATGCATGCATCTAGATTGCACATTAAAGAAATTCCCTCAAATAGACAAAGAAATGACTGCAACCTCCCTGTAGCATACAAATAAGTGGAGTAGAGGTATGTGTGGTGATTTCACCTTGATGTGAAGGCACTTATCATAGACACCCAACTGATTTAGATGTTTCCAGATCATCGGATGCATTCCTACAAGAAGAAAACAAAGAAAATTACTATGCCCCCAATCCTTGCTCCTCTTAGTCAAGATAGACTTCCTCGAGTTATTCAGAGGGAATAATAATCAAAAACCAATGTAAAAGACAACATACAAATAAAATTTCATGCATATCTCAAACAATTTAGTGATTGTTTTTAGTAGTCTTGTTTTGCTTGTTTACTCAGTGATAAAAATTTGTAGTAGTTTGGAGACGGATGACTGACTCAGGTTGGATGACTTGGTATGACTGATAGAAAGATGACCTGGTCGATACTACTTAGGACATGTAAATAAATCAATAGAGTACCCTAAGACTAGGACTTTGATTAGTTTCAAGCCATGAGGGTTCTAAGGAGAACTAAGGGAGGTCAGGAAAGTGACTAAAAGATATATGTACAAGCGAAAGCGTAGATGCAACACTTCAGTACAAGAGATAAGACTAACCTAGATAAAATACAACAGCCATATTGATCTATGTCATTGTTTTGATTTGTGTGATTATTGATAGGAATGTCTGGTTTCAAACAATAAGTACCCCGTATAAGACCGATCTATCTGGTTTCAAGTGTACCCTTCCTTGTTTAAGACATGTTGATGTTTGATAGAGTTTGATAGATTGATTAACAAGACATGCGATAAGTGTGATTGCAAACCTTGAGATTTTTTCTGTGATTGATTTGGTTTGATGGATGGTCTATGCTTTCTTGCTTCAATTTTTCATTTTTTTTAATTTTTATTTTTATTTTTAGGATTTTGTTCAGGACATTTTATGATTTTTTAGGATTTTTTCAGGACATTTTATGATTTATTCAGCTATGCCCCTAGTATACAGACCTATATGACATGATGATCTGTAGAATGCATGTGGAGACAATGATTTTTTGATAAGATTTATGTTAATGCAATATGCATGATGAAGATGCTTTCCTATTCAACACAAGGATGACTGTGTTTGTTTAGCACTTTGTAATACACCAATTGAATTGGAGGTACAAAACATTTCATAGATAAGCGGTTAATCAATCCTTAAAGTCCCTTGGAACATCCAAATTAACACACAGTGACTAGGATTCACAAATGGAGACGCATAAAACTTCCTCATCGATTCTTGAAACTTTCATCTTCTTTTGCCCATGTGAGTGCAAATGAGTTAATTCCTACTCTTGTGTTCACTAAAGATCCTTATCATCCTATATGACTAGCTACATGGATTATTCTAACTTCAAAAGCATCCTGAATAGAGCCTCACTGTCAGCAAGCTTTTAGAGATTCGACGAGGTTATAGACTGTAATTTCTCAAATATTGCTCCATTGCTAGTAGGTATCCATAGCCCTGGTGGAGTTACTTGCATGTTCCCATAGTCAATCTTTTTGTCGCACTTTGTATTCATGATATTTCAGTTATATATCATTTCTCTTTTCCCTTGAGGTAAATATTTGGCATAGCACTTTTCCTTTTATATTTTCTTACCTTTACTTGTAAGTAATGAAACCTACTTGGGTGTGATAATTACAATGGCGGTGATGATCAACCTATTGGCATTTTGGCATTAAGTAGTCATTGATGTCACCAACATGATGGATATGAGTAAAAAGGATAGCTGCTTGTTCATGATGAATAGGAAGAATGTTAAAGATGTCTCAAACCACTGGAGGTGAAGGTGCGTTAGTGGTATAGTGTGCACTACCGATTAGCTAAATAAGAAGGTCTTATCAGTAAAGGCATGTACCGGTATGAGTTTGCTGAATATTCAAGTTTGGACCAACTATGAGTTGGTGGGCCACGTCTTGATTGCTATGATGCCATGTGGAGCATAGGTGAAAAGTGTGTTGTAGTCGGTGAAGTCCCAACGATAGGGTCGTTGAAACAGATAATCGCCATTAGTGAAACAACCACAAATCATGGGATTGTAACTAACCGATGTGGCTAAAGGAAGAAATAATGATAGAGGAAGATTAGGGAGTAGTTGGCACCTGGATCCATGAAAAGGAAATCTAATTCAAGAAGACCTTGAAAAAGGAAACAGCTGAAGCATTTTATGTGTCGACAGATTTCAAGACAAGAAATCTTGTATGTGATTTCTATCTTCAGCAAGTATGCGTTGGACAACAGAAACCATGTACAAATGCATCTTGGAGTACAGGTGATCGATCCAAGACAAGATGGATCAGATTTCATGACGATTGTGTTGAGCAAAGGAAACCCTAACGACTCAATATTTAAATGCATTCTTGTTGGGAAATCATTAATATAAATATATGTGATCAAGATAAAACAACATGATGCTGAAGAGAAGAAAACAGGAGGAGAGTGGAGGTGAGAATCATTCTACCTTAGATTTTATTCTAAGAAATTTTGAGAAGTGAGTAGGAAAATTGGGAGAGAGGGTTTTACCGGTAGTGTTTGAGTACCAGTATAACTCTATTCCAACACTTAGGATAACTAGTGAGGTGTGATAGAGAAAGACAACATCCCAGTGTGACATAGTATGTGATGAGACTGTAAGAGAGAGAAAAGGATAACAAAGTCCAAGAATCAGAGAGTGTGATGTAATGCCTACCAAAATACCCCAGAGAAATATAACTAAATACACACTAATTAATTTTTTCTATATAACAATACAACACATAACATCTCTTAAGAAATGCAGTGAGCACACAACAACATTTAAGTGTTATGAACATAGAATAATTCACTCAAGATATTCAAAAAATTATGCAAGTGGAATATAATAAATCATTACTGCTAACTCCCTAGGGTATCTCAATGCCATTACTTAATCTACCTACATAAGCCATAAACATTTACTCTCTTCCAAATCAATACCTAATAATCTTAATCTTTATACACACATAGGTGCATCATAGCAACACCTAACACTCATGATATGCAACCTACTTAATCTTTCATTTAATATGAGATTCTATCTTTCAATGCATAGCTACTTCCCTTTTACTTTTAGGTTCATTTTATACACCAAGTCCAAATATTCCTATTACCATTAACCAATCTTCGACTACAAACATCACCATTCACATACCAAGATTAACCCTTACATTGCATTAACATAATTTCCATTTACAATTAACTTCTGCATAGTCATTTATGATTCTATGCTCCTAGAATGCTTATTACTCCATCATGATTCTTAAAGTACATAAGGTAATAATCAAAAAGTCTTCCTAAACATTTAACCCATAGCTCATTTAATACTCCTAAAAATCTCTTACACTATATTAAATAGATCAACAATCATCGTATTACAAATAACTAACTACATGAATTCATCTCCACACAAACTAAGATATAATATCCTAATTCCATAACAACTAATAGCATCCACCAAATGGAGATATAACCTGAAACCATAACACATGATACATTCTAATCCTTTCCTAAAAGACAAGCATTCATTTTACCATCTATACACACAGTTACTAGTATTATCCATTAATAAGATTAGTAATTCATTCATTAAGAACATCCATACAATATTTTCATAAGGAACATTCAACTACATCCCAAGAATTATAAGATTCAATCCTACTATTAGATTGTTGTCTACGAAGTATGATACTATACTTCCAAATCCTTAATCACCAAACTTAAACATGTCCTAATATACCTTCCAATATTACTCATACCCATACATCCTACCAAGGTATAACATTTCTTCCACTTAAAGCATTAGTTAAAGACATCATTTCTAGGCTATTACCATTATCATTAAATTTACACCATTTCCTTTTAACATGGCTCATCAAGAATACAAATTGCAACATTTAATTCCAAACCATATTACTTATCGACATCTCATGCATCCATTTCATTTATATAAATGCATTACAATATAACTCAAGGTTCATCATTACAATCATCTACCATAACCAAAGTTATAACTACAACTAGGACAACATAGTCATTTCTCATAAACATGATTTCTTTTACAACCATTACATAAGAATTTCATTACATAAATCACATCATCATTTACATTCTTGCTGCAATTATTATCCATGAACTATTTGAAGAAGCATCCTCATCCACGCAAGAAGAATCCAAAGATAGGAACATCCCAATGGTTTAAAAGCACCAACCACCCAACCATGTGGGACCAAAGGAACCACCCCCTGTGCTAGGATATGACACAAGGTCCCAACACACACTCTACATCTAGGCTAACACTTAAAACCAAAGAGAGAAAACAAGACAAGGACACTCAAGCAAGAACCATCACAAGATAGCACAAATAGAAAACCCCCAGAGGTGCATAAATCAACATGACATCAATGTTGGTATTTTGGTATGGTTTTGTCATTGATGTCAACACCTACTAAAACACTAGCACTTTGGTGATCCAGCAGCATTCATTGGCAAGCAAGTAACTATCGCATAGTTTCTAGTATAATGTTCACCGGTAAGATATAATGTTCACTGGCACTTGGAATGATATGGAAAACACTTGGTAATGTCGAAGACATCATGTGGACATTTTGTTTTGAAGAATTAGTCATTGGTATATTCATATTTTCATATTTGCCTTTACCGGAAAATAGGTCTAGGGTTACCTAGGGTTACACTAGTAGGTTTATCTTTTCCAGATCAGCATGGCACACTATGGAGATGATTTAATATTGGTGTAAATGCATTAAGCCGACATGTTTAATTAGTTATTGCATCAGATATTATATTGTTTGTAAAAAAATTTATTGTAATATCTTGTAGAGCCAACCTACTAAAATTGGTCTTAGGTCATGGTATAAATGTAAGATCTTATTTGTAAGATCGAATGCGGAATACGAAAAAATGATGGTATTTTGGTATGGTTTTTTCATTAATGTCAACACCTACTGAAAACAAGCACTTTGGAGATCCAGCAACATTCACCGGCAAGCAAGTAACTATTGCATAGTTACTAGTATATGGTTCACTAGCAGGATATAATGTTCACCAATACCTAGAATTATATGGAAGACACTTGGTAATGTCGAAGACATCATGTGTACACTTTGTTTTGAAGAATTAATCATTGGTATATTCATATTTGCATATTTCCTTTTATCAGCAAAAAGGTCCAAGGTTATCTAGGGTTACACCGACAGGTTTATCTTTTCCAGATTAGCATGGCACGCTATGGAGATGATTTATTATTGATGTAAATGCATTAAGCCAACATGTTTAATCAGTTATTGCATCGGATATTATATTGTATGTAAAATGTTTTTATTGTAATATCTTGTAGAGCCAACCTACTAAAATTGGTCTTAGGTTATGGTATAAATGTAAGATCTTATTTGTAAGATCAAGTGTGGAATGCGAAAAAGAATTGAGTGAAGGTATATGCGAGATTAAGCAAAGGTATACATGAAGACATCATTTGAAGGTAAAGCTAGGTTCTTGTATAAGCATATCAGCATTACACTGGTACTGAATCCAACATATGAAGATGTTATTTTGTGCAGTACATTCTTATTGGATTTAACCATCCAACTGTAGTCAGTGTGACTCCCATTTTTTGATTGAGCAGTGAGCTCTAGGTCATTGCCCTTTCAGCATGTGCAGACCCCATTTATGTACACTTACTATCTGCAGTAGTATCATCTGATTGTGGGTAAGGTTTCCCACGGTGGTTTTTCCCCCTACAGGGTTTCCACGTACAAATATTGGTGTTATGTGTTGTGGATGACTTTATGTTGATGTTTCATGCATTAATCTTTATCGGTATAGCAATTTACTGCTAACACTGTCTACCGGCATACTTAACTAGTTTATCGGTATTAAGCATCAAGTTGGTTAATTGGTTTTGGTTTGAATTTATTAGACAACTGATTCACCCCCCCCTCATAGTTGTCTCCAGGACCTAACAATTGGTATCAAAGCCTAGTCCTCTTTTGCAAAAGTTTAACAACTTGAGGAGATCCAATGTCTACTAATTACTTTAGGAGGGACAGTCCTAAACTTGATGGAACCAACTATGGGATATGGAAGATTGGGATAGAGACACATCTAAATTGCATTGGTAAAGACATCTGGGAAGTTACAAAGAATGGTTATACTACTCCTATAGCTGGTCAGACTGCTCCAACTACCTTAGCTAAAGATGAAGAGAATGATTACAAAGCAAGAGAAGCACTTTTGAGCGCATTATCAAATCAACACATCATGGGATTATCAGATAGGTCTACTGCTAAAGCTATTTGGGATCATTTGGAAACACTAAATGAAGGAGATTCCATAGTCAAGATTGCAAAACTTGAAAGCTTCCGAGTCAGGTATGAACATTTGAAAATGGAAGAAGATGAAAGGATTTCTGCTTTTATGGAAAGAGTAAATGAAATTGTTTTGTGTATTAAATGTTGTGGAGGAACCCTAAGTGAGGATGAAATTGTTTCAAAAATCTTAAGAGGATTACCACCGGCATATAAAATGAAGGTTACTACTATAAATGAGTTAAGAACAATGCCTAATACATCAGGAACTAGGGATACATTGATTGGAAAACTTCCAGCCTTTGAAATTGAGGAATTTGGTCCTGTTGCTACTATAAAAATTGATTTGGCATTTAAAGCATCAACATCATCTGCTCCATCATTTGACAAATCAGACTGGAGAGCCTTTTATGCAAGAGAACTTGAAGAAACCAGGAAGGAGAATAAAGAGCTTGAAGAACTTGAAGCACTATTTGCAAGAAAAATGCCAAAAGGTCCAGTTGGAAGTAAGTATGAAGGTAAAGCACCCTTTAAATATTTTAACTACAATAATATTGGTCATATGGCTTCAAGATGCCTTGATAGACATGCTAGACTAAGAGAAGAAGCTAGAAGAATATACAAGCCTAATCCTGAATATCAGAGATACAGATTTAAGAAGAACAAAGACAAATCCTATTACATTGCTGATGAAGGTGTGACTGATGATTCTGATGAGGATCCAGCAGATAATGGATGGGTTTTTGTTGCTATAATAGAGGATCAATAGGCACCTACGACTCAACTGGAAGAACAAGCTCTAGCAGCTAAAGTTGAAACAAAGGATGAATGGATCATTGACTCAGGATGCTCACATCACATGACTGGAGGCAAAGATAAATTCTTGAACTTTCAAGAATACAATGGAGGTTTAGTAGGATTTGGAGATGACAAAGCCTGTTCAATCAAAGGTAAGGGTTCAATATCTCTTGATGGCAAGCATAACACTGACAATGTCTACTATGTTGAAGGATTAAAGCATAATCTTTTAAGTGTTGGTCAATTAGTTGAGAAAGGATTTCAATTACAATTTAAAAATGGAAAATGCAAAATCATGAATAGAACTGGTTTGGAAATTGCAATCGGTAATCAGACTAGAGGTAATATCTTTCATTTGAATAACAGTGAAAAGGCATGCTTAATTGCACATATAGATGAAAGTTGGTTATGGCATAAGAGACTATGTCACGTAAACTTTGATTGCATGGTAAAGATCTGTACTTCTAAGGCAGTTAGAGATCTACCTAAAATTATGAAACCTCAGAATACAATTTGTAAAGAATGTCAATTTGGAAAACAAGTTAGAGCTAGTTTCAAAAGTATTCCAGAAAAATCCAATAATGCTCTTGATTTAATTCACACTGATTTATGTGGTCCAGCTAGAACTAAAAGCTTACAAGGTGATAGATATTTCATGCTAATTATTGATGATTAGTCTAGAATGTGTTGGGTTACTTTTCTCAGAGAAAAATCAGAAGCACTTGGAAAGTTCAAATTATTCAAAGCAATGGTTGAGAATGAAGCTGGTAAGAAAATCAAATGTTTAAGATCAAATCAAGGAGGAGAATTCACATCTAAGGAATTTAATACATTCTATGAAATGAATGGAATCAGAAGACAGTTATCAGCACCTTGGACACCACAGCAGAATGGAGTTGTTGAAAGGAAAAATAGAACTATCTTGGATGCAGCAAGAAGTATGTTATCAGAAGCAAATCTACAACATGTGTATTGGAGAGAGGCAATTAGCATTGTTGTTTATACATTCAACAAAGTTCACATCAAAGGTGAAACCGGTAAGACCCCTCATGAACTATGGTTTGGTAATACTCCTACTCTTAAGTATTTTAGAATTTTTGGAAGTAAATGTTATATTAGAAAAGATGAGTATATTGGCAAATTTGATCCTAGAACTGATGAAGGAATATTTCTTGGTCATTCATCTAAGAGCAAGGCATATAGATGTTTCAATAAGAGATTGTAGAAAATTGTTGAGAGTACAAATGTAAAGATTGATGAACAATTCAGAGGAACTTCAAGGTATATGGACATTGAATCGGCAACAGAAATTATGACAAATGAATCTACACTGAATCCACCGGTATAGAATGAAGATCCAGTTACCCCAGTATCATAAGAGGATTCCACAGTAATTGAAGAACAACAGCAAACTAAGACACTCCGGTATGTAAGATTGAATCATTCGGAAGATTAGATAATTGGAAACAAATTTAAAGGAGTTATGACAAAAGGAAGATTGGGAAATGAAGAGGTATGTCTTATTTCTCAAATTGAACCATCATCTATCAATGAGGCATGTGAAGATAAATTTTGGATTAAAGCTATGGAAGAAGAATTAGGACAAACTGAGAAAAATAATACCAAGACATTAGTTCCCAGGCCTAAAGATAAAAATGTAGTTGGAACCAAATGGGTATTTAGAAACAAATTTAATGAAGATGGTAAAGTTGTCAGAAATAAAGCAAGACTAGTGTGTAAGGGATATTCTTAGAAAGAAGGAATTGATTACAATGAAACATTTGCACCGGTAGCCAAAATTGAGGCAGTCGGATTATTCTTGGCTTTTGCAGCTCACAAGGACTACAAAGTTTATCAAATGGATATTAAATGTGCATTTTTTAATGGAGATCTTGAAGAGGAAGTATATATTGAACAACCTGATGGATTTTCCTTGACAGATGACAATGATATGGTTTGCAGGTTAAGAAAAGCTCTGTATGGATTAAAACAAGCCCCAAGAGCTTGGTATGCAAGGTTGGATAAGTATCTTTTAAAGATTGGTTTTACTAAAGGAAATGCAGATAGTAATTTATATTACAAAATAACTAATGATGACATCTTGATTATTAAAGTCTTTGTTGATGATATAATCTTTGGAGGAGAAGATGGATTATGTAAGGAATTTTCTATTAAAATGTAGCAAGAATTTGAAATGTCTATGATTGGAGAAATAAAATTCTTTTTAGGATTGCAGATTTCACAGACTGATAAAGGTATATGTTTTAGTCAATCCAAGTACTTGAAAGAATTGCTAAAGAAATTTGGGATGGAGAACTCTAAACCGGTAAGCACACCTATGACTAAAAATGAAAAATTATCTCAAAGGGATGAATCTACACTATTAATCCAACTAGATACAAATCTATGATAGGAGGTTTACTGTATTTGACACAAACCAGGCCTGATATTATGAATGTAGTATGTATTGTTTCTAGATTTCAAAGTAATCCTAGGGAAAATCATGAATCAATAGCAGAAAGGATTTTCCGATACTTACAAGGCACAACAAATCTTGGATTATGGTATCCTAGAGATGAGAATTTTGATCTATGTGCATACACATGCAAATTGGGGAGAAGATATGGATGATAGAAAAAGCACCACTGGAGGAGCATTCTTTCTTGGAAAAAGATTAGTTTCTTGGTTGAGTAAGAAACAGGGTTGTACATCTTTATCAACAGCAGAATAAGAATATGTTGCAGCAGCAACTAACTGTACACAGGTATTATGGCTTAAAGAAATGTTGAAAGACATAAAGGTAAAATGCAAGGAACCTATTACTATATATTGTGATAACACTGCAGCAATTGATATATCCAAGAATCCGGTATTACATTCTAAAACAAAACATGTTTCTATCAAACTAAATTTTCAAAGGGAAAAAGTTGAAGAAAAAGAGAAAAAACTGGTTTATGTGAATGCTAAAGAACAGCTTGCAGATATTCTCACAAAACCTTTTCCTGAGAAGACTTTTGAATATCTCAGAGATCAGCTTGGAGTCATACCACCACCGGTAGAAACTTAGACAATTGATGATTGTCATCAACTGGCATAATTAAAAGACAAATATTTTATTTCGGTCTTTGATGAGGAAGCTAACTTCTCAGGGGGAGTAGTTCATATTTTGTATTGATTTTTGTAACTTTGGCATTTGATGTCAAAGGGGGAAAGATATCTATGGAAAAACACATTATCTTTTTGAGGAGAGATTGGTATTGAAAATAAATCTTTGGATAAACTCATGTTGCTCCCAGGGGGAGAGATTGAGATTGTTGGTTTTTGGTATTTGGCATTTATGTTTTGGCACTTTGATGGTTTTTCCATCTTGTGTTGCCATCAATGCCAAAGGGGGAGATTGTTGGTATTTTGATATGGTTTTGTCATTAATGTCAACACCTACTGAAAACAAGCACTTTGGAGATCCAACAACATTCACCGACAAGCAAGTAACTATTGCACAGTTACTAGTATATGGTTCACCAACAAGATATAATGTTCACCAGTACCTGGAAAGATATGGAAGACACTTGGTAATGTCGAAGACATCATGTGGACACTTTTTTTCAAGAATTAATCATTGGTATATTCATATTTGCATATTTGTTTTTACCGGAAAAAAGGTCCAAGGTTATCTAGGGTTACACTGGAAGGTTTATCTTTTCCAAATCAGCTGGCACGCTATGGAGTTGATTTATTATTGATGTAAATGCATTAAGTCGACATGTTTAATCGGTTATTTCATCGGATATTATATTGTATGTAAAATGTTTTTATTGTAATATCTTGTAGAGCCAACCTACTAAAATTGGTCTTAGGTTATGGTATAAATGTAAGATCAAGTGTGGAATGTGAAAAAGAATTGAGTGAAGGTATATGCAAGATTAAGCAGAGGTATACATGAAGACATCATTTGAAGGTAAAGCTAGGTTTTTGTATAAGCATATTAGCATTACACCGATACTGAATACATCATATCAAGATGCTATTTTGTGCAGTACATTCTTATTGGATTTAACCATCCAACTATAGTTAGTGTGACTCCCATTTTGTGATTGAGCAGTGAGCTCTAGGCTGTTGGTCTTTCTGCATGTGTAGACCCCATTTATGTACACTTACTATCTGCAGTAGTATCATCTGATTGTGGGTAAGGTTTCCCACGGTAGTTTTTCCCCCTACAGGGTTTCCACGTACAAATATTGGTGTTATGTGTTGTGGATGACTTTATGTTTATGTTTCATGCATTAATCTTTACCGGTATAGCAATTTACTGTTAACACTGTCTACTGGCATACTTAACCAGTTTACCGGTATTAAGCATCAAGTTGGTTAATTGGTTTTGGTTTGAATTTATCAAACAACTGATTCACCCCCCCCTCTCAATTATCTCTGGGACCTAACAAAAAATAATGGTGTGAAGGTATATGCGAGATTAAGCAGAGGTATACATGAAGAAATCATTTGAAGGTGAAGCTAGGTTTTTATGAAAACATATCAGCACTACACCGGTAATGAATCTAGCATATGAAGATGCTATTTTGTGTAGTACATTCTTATTGGATTTAACCATCCAACTTTAGTCAGTGTGACTCCCATATTTGTGATTGATCAGTGAGCTCTAGGCTGTTGGCTTTTCTGCATGTGCGGACCCCATTTATGTACACTTACTATCTGTAGTAGTATCATCTGATTGTGGGTAAGGTTTCTCACCATGGTTTTTCCCCTTACAGGGTTTCCATGTACAAATATTGGTTTTATGTGTTGTGGATGACTTTATGTTTATGTTTCATGCATTAATCTTTACTGGTATAGCAATTTACTATTAATATTGTCTATCGACACACTTAACTGGTTTATCGGTATTAAGTATTAAGTTGGTTAAGTGGTTTTTGGTTTGAATTTATTAGACAACTGATTCATCCCCCCCCCTCTTAGTTGTCTCCAGGACCTAATAATCAATACATCTCAAGAAAAGGATGTTGGCATATGTGTAGGGTATGCTGACATGATGATATTGTGTTGTTGTTGATGCCAATATGTTGAAGTGAACCAATTTATTGAAGTTAAGCAACTGGCAAAGTGAACCGGTAATATGCTGAAGAGTGAATCGGCAATATGTTGAAGAGTGAACCGGTTTATTGAAGTTAAGCAACTGGCAAAGTGAACCAGTATAATGTTATGAACTGGTATAGGTGCAAAAGCTGAAGCAGTATATTTGTCCAAGTGAACTGGTATATGGAATGTTTTCTATCAAGGTTTAATATGGTATGACTACCGATTGGTAGTCCCAGCCTCAGGGTTTTTGGTTGAAGTGTTTTGAGCCTATGTGATTCAACTGATGGCATTTTGGGATGCGTTAGTATTGTAATGGAGATCAGATCATGTTGCCACATCAGCCTAGTGTGCATGAAGGATCTTTCATTAAGGGGATTGATCCTATCTACCTCAAGAATGTGCAAAGTCCCTACAAACGGTGAAGAACACATGATGGGTTATCACCTCCAAGAAGTGGTGAAGAACGAACAATGGAGAATGTCTTGAGATATGTTCAAGACCATTGTATTCAAATGCAAAGTGTTCAATGGCCAAGATTGAACCGACTGAATTGCTCAACCTAAATGTTTAGGGTTTAGGGTTTATGCTACTGACCTATCTATTTCCTATAAGGTCAATGTTGTGTTTGATGTTGAGGTTGTTGGAAAATGTTGGGTGTGTATCTAAGTGCAAAGATACATCATTCTTGCCAGACCAAATAAGAGAGTTGATACCTACAAAGTGTGTGTGCAGAAGGAAGGAATGAAACTGAGTCTGCATTGGCATTGAGTGCTATTACCAGATCATTGTAATACCTATTGATCTCTAATCACTTCAACAGTTGGAAAATCCCTTAACAGGGTAGCTTTAACCAGCTTGCTATAAATCCTTTAATAGGGTGACTCAAAGCCATTGAGTTCATAAAATCCTCTAAGGTAACCCCTAACAGGGTTTAACCCTTAACCGGGTATTCTAGCCATCCCTTAACTGGCTGATCCCTAATAGGATTAGTTCCTAATAGAGCCTATTGTAACAGTCTTTAACCAGACTAGGCTTCTAACAGAGCGGACTTCTAAACAATTCAAAAATAGCTTGTGGGTATTCATCCCCACTGTGGTTTTTCCCAGTTAGGTTTCCACGTGAAAAATATGTGTGTCATATGTGATGTATTTTTCATGTGATGCTTTGTTGATTTCTGTCAAGAGGTGAATCATGTTGATCTAGCAAGTTATTATATTTTTTATGATAGATTACCTATTTATGCACAAGGATAATGTGGAAATGAGGGTGTAGGTTGTGTGGTAAGATAGGTGTTTTTGGTTTATATCTTTCACGGTCTCATTGTGCTTAACCGGTAGTAATTTGGTTTATGACCAGTGTTAGTGATTGCTAGTCAAGTTCACTGTTTGCAGTCAAACCAGTTTAGGAAAAGTTTTTGTACCTATACTGATTCACCCCCCCCTCACAGTACCAGTTTGGTACTCACTATTCATCATTGTGTTATCAAATGACACATGTAGGAGCGGTGTGTCATCACATACTATCCTCCCCCATAATATTGTCAGTACACATCTCTTCATGACATAACCTCGATAGACATGTGGAGCCATTTCTACCCATAAGAGAATCAAGGGAGATTTGACTTATCATCTTCACGACCTTCTCATGATTATCCTAAAACATCCTCCCTAGGAATCAGCCATGAGGCTCAAATTATTAATTATCTTGTTTAAATGAGATCTAATTACCCATTCCAATTAATTCATTATTAATGTTATCACTTGTTTACAAATCATAGAAAACTCCAATGTGCCCTGGTGGTCTAGACTTCATGCATCCTTACAAGGAACCTCATGCAAGCCTATCGCTCATGACCTCAGTCATCACAAGGAAGCCTCCTCCTCCTAGCATGGCCCAACAATAAATCACAAGAGGCTCCAATTTAAATTCCAAGAAAAGATCCATAACATCATCATGCAGCCCAACAACACATGAAACATACAAGGAAAAACCATAGCTAAAGAGAGCGAAGGGCTTAAATCCATTACAATGCAAAATGAGCCTCAAAGTGGAAATCCATATCATATAAGAAATATTCCATCAATAAAATATATCAATTATGTTGTCTTTACAGCAATATCGCCTTGCTGTCTCCCCAACATTAACATCTTGTTGTCTCCACAGCAATAACATATTTCCATTGCAACATCTCAATATAAGAAAAGACTCAAATCTTCCACAATAAATAAACCAAGAATGTTTTAACATATTAAACATAAAATCACATCAAACTGATAAATAACAACAGTTGGAAAAATGTCTACAAAAATCCCAAAAAGCCTCTGGAATGAAACAAAACTCAAAAATCCAAATCTGACTGGGAAAATAGTGAAAAACACCAAAATAGGCAGAACAACGCTTTTGCATTGAAGTTTAGCACTTTTGGATTACAGGTTAGCACCTGTGTTTAATAGTTTAGCACCTCTGCAGTTAAAGAAAACGCTTTTGCCCAAAAGACAGTGCAAATGCAATGAAGGACAATGCAAATGCATGAAAGGACAACGCTAATAAATGAAAGGACAACGCAAATGCAATGAAGGACAACACAAATACATGAAAGGACAACGCATATGCAACAAAGGACAGTGCATATGCAGAATCAATGCTTTTGCATAAAAGGACCAGAAAAACACTGAACTTTCGACAGAGATTGAAAATCAAACTTAAAACATTAAGCTTCGAAAAATATATACACACAATCGCCCAAAAAAATAGATTTAGAGGGCATAAATGAAATAAATAATAAACACTTAAAAACCAAGATTCAATCGAAACTCCATTCATGACACAGACTCAGCAAGACACCAGATAAAATCCAGAATATAAATATTTTCCACAAACTATAGAATAAAGCCTTGCAACAAATTTATGCATTCACATATTTCCTTCCACACTATGCAAACCATAGATATATTTTCCAAAGCTCACACATTCAATTTGCAGACACAGAGCATACAGAAAAACTATGAAACAAAATACAAAAAGAGGAATACATCTCCAACCTGCAACCCATATGATGGAAGAAGCTGAAGAAGAGCTCCCCAAATCCAAAAGCCAAAACCAACAAGCTCCAGCAACAATCCAAGCCAAAAAGCAAAGGAAAATCTTCCAAAGAAATTTTTGCCAGAAGAAGCCAACCACAAAAAATTCACGGGAAAGAAAATAAAAATCCAAACATTAACCAAAACCCTAGCCTCAATCTCAGCCAATCAAAATATTCCAATCTATAATATATTTTACCAACCCTGCCATATAATATAATTTTACCTCCCTTTTCAATTTCAACCAGTAAGAGAAGAGGGTAGGTAAGATAAATATAAATCATGCTTTTACAATTAGGTGGGAATGTTTTATTATTTTAGTTTAAAGTGCATTTATGCAACCCACTCAAAATAAAAGTCAACTAATAAATAAAACATGAGCCACAATTTAAATAAATCAAATGGGGAAATTAAATCAAATAAACCAAAGGCTCATAAATGAATTAAAGAACTAGATAAACATTAAATACCAAATAAATATTAAACCATGGGCGATTAAATAAATAAATAAAAAATTTAAATACCAATGAAAGGTCAAATCACAAATAAATATAAAACCACAACATAAGCTAAACAATAAATATTAAATAAATACTGAATCATCATTAAAATAAGTAAATATTTAAATATCCAAAAAGGCAAGATTCCAATAAATTAAATTAAACATTAGATAATTAAATAATCAAATCACTATTAATTAAAATAAACATTATTAACTATTTAATCTTGCATCAATAATCAATCAACCTCAACATAATAGGATTAACCGACCAATACTAACATACTCACAACACGGAAGAAACTAAGCTTACTAACTGACATGGTGAATTGCACCAAGACGCTGATGACTCACAGTGAACAACTTAGACCTAGAGTATGTTAGGGGAACTTGTGTCAACTCCGAACCACATACCATTGGGATTTAAAGACACACTCAAACCTATGGAGCCAGGTGGAGTCGATATCTAGTACCTACGAATCCTGCATCCACAAAGAAATGATACAACATATGCATATATATTATAACAGACAAGGGTTAGAGAATCACAATGACACATGCCGCTCGCAATGAGTGATGTGGCATTGTCTCTATCCCGAAGACAGTCATACAACAATCAAACACACCATAAGATCAACTCATCATAGATAATCATTAAATATGGTCAGTACATAAAAACATCATCATGTGCATGATTAGTAAAATTCATGATTACAGTGAGGCATATAAAGTCCATGAGCACTTATGCTCATCAAATCACATGATCAAAATAATCTTTTGATAATATATCACATAATAAGTATATAGTGTCTAATAAATCACACGATCAATAATGATAGTATCGACATCATGTAAATCATCTTAAATAGCCTATGCCCAATAATGTCTATCACACATGAATTAAAAGTCAACTCTAGTTGAAACAAGTCAAGTCAAGGGTGGACCCTACATGTGATCTCACAACCTGTAGTGTGAGATCCAGTGGAGGAGAAAAGACTGTCAATCGGCAGTAAGGTATTTATTTAGGAGTTGCATAATTCATTTGTAACAAGAAGCTTTAATTTGATGTAAATTGTATTTCAATTTACATCACCAAGTTGGAACTTGGTGCAGGGGTTGGTGCTCCTTGGGTTGGTGCCATAAATCTTTGTAATCTAGTATTTTACCTATGAGGCTAGATTGGAGCAGTAGACTCCAACAGCATTTCTCACTGAGGTTTTTCACATATTGGGTTTTCCTCATATATCTGGTGTTGTGGGTTGCTTTTGTGTGTTTGATCTCTTTTTTGGTTTCTCTTCTCGCTCTACTAATTTTTATTGTTTAGTGCTTAAGTGTAAAATCAATATTTTGGAGTTGTCTTGAGAGTAAAAGTTTGGCCACCACTGATTCACCCCCCTCTTAGTGGTACTCTATGTTCAACAATTGGTATCAGAGCCTAGGTTCCCAGTTATCTTTAAACCTTGGGTAGATTCTGGACTTTGAACTCAATGGCAAGAAGTGAGTCTTCTTCCTCAAAATCCCCCATGTTTGATGGATCCAACTATGCCTTCTGGAGCAGAAGAATAGAGACCTATATTTCCTCTCTTGGTTTTGATGTGTGGATGTCAGTCAAGAATGGGTATGTTGTTCCTAATGCACCTCCCTCTGATCTAAATGCAAAAAAGGAGTATGAGAACAATGCAAAGGAAAAACATGCTATCTTGAGTGGACTGTCCGATAATGAATTTGTCAAAGTCATGCACTGTGTTTCAGCAAAGGAGACATGGGATAAATTGTAGAGGTTGTTTGAAGGAGATGCAAGAGTCAAAGAAGCCAAGCTGCAGACACTAAGAGGTCAACTTGAAAGCATCAAAATGAAGGATGATGAAAAGATTGTAGACTATCCTCATAGATTTGATGAAACTATGAATACTATTAGAGGACTTGGAGAAGAGATTGCAGATGAGATTCTTGCCAAGAAGATACTTAGATCTCTTAATCCCAAATATTATACCAGGGTGTCAGCCATAGAAGAAGCTAAGGATCTAAAGACTTTTACAACGGGTGAGTTATTTGGCTCTCTGACAGCTTATGAGATGAGAACAATTAGTGATACTTCCTCAAGGAAAGAAGTAGCATTCAACATCACCAAAAGGGGCAAAGAAGCTACTACTCATAAAGAATCCAGTGAAGACTCTGATGTAGAAGTAGAAAAATTTGTCAAGAAGCTCAAAAGAGGATCCGACCAATATAAAGGAAAGCTACCACTTAAATATTTCAATTGTGGTAAAGTCGGACACTTTGCTACAAATTGTCCCCACAAAGAAACTAGTGGAGATGAGTCAAGAGAGTTCAGCTAATCTGTTGGCAAAGATAGAGAAAGAAACACCTACTGACAAGGAAGGAGAGGCTAGCGGAATCAGAACAACTTATGCACTATTGAGGATGACACAACAGATGAAGAAAATTCATCAGAAGATGATTACCATGAGAATGATAGAAAATTCAATCTCTTCATGGCACTTGGTGAACCAGTTGATGAAGATGAGGAAGAGGAGGATATTAAAGCTGAAGTAGACTTATAAGGTGAGCTTATTAGTGCTCTTGAATAATTGAGTAAAACAAGAAGCGAAATCAAAAGAGTCAATCTTGTTGTAGAAGATGAACAAGATCTCTTGAAACAATCTTTGGATGAGTCCAGACAAGTTATATCTTACCTGAAATTGCAGCTAGAAGAAACTAAGAGGATATGTGAAGCTACATCCTTTGACTTAACAAATAAGGAAAGGGAGCATCAAGAGCTGGAAGTAGAAATAGTAAAGCTCATAAAGGAACTTGAAGAAAGTAAGGAAGAAATAAAAATAAGGAGCAAATATGAAGGCAACACCGAGGCTTTAGACTAAATGTTGAGCAAACAGAAACAATCTAAAGATACCGGTGGCCTAGGATTTGAAGTAGGATAAAGCTCAACCAACAAAGATACATCTAACAAAGAAATAAAATTCACCTCTTCAAATGAAGGTGAAGAAAAGAAGACATTCATAGTAGGAAAGGATATCGATAAAAAGACTTATGTAGAAGTTGTTGGAAATCGTCACATAAACCGATATACACATGCAATGAACTGGAGGCCACATCCCTTGTATAGCCATGCTGATCCAAGGAGAAGTGCAATAGTTGACCATGAAGGATTCACTAGAATCAACAGTGTGAAGGGAAGACCCCCTATGAGGCAGTCCTTTGCAGGACCAAGGCAACCTATTTGATATCTGTCAGACTTTCATGGTTACTGTTACCGGTGTAACAAATTTGGGCATAGATTAGTTGACTATAGATTAATCAATAAGCCCTCTAGGAGTTATGAAAGTAGGAATCCATTTAATTCACTTTGGGATATGAATGTTGTTTGTTATTGGTACAATGGATATGGTCATAAGAGTTTTGAATGTAAGAAAAATAAACTAGTACCTCACAATAATCTTAAAGATTTTCCCTCTAATAAAGATGTAAAATGCTACAACTGTCAAGAGTTTGGACACATAGCAAGGTTGTGCAAAAATAGGAAGATCAAGAAGAAGAAAACAAATCATGATCAAGAACTGGTAACTGAATCTCAATTCAACATAGCAGCTGATAAGAAGAAGGAAATCAAACTATTTTGGGTTGAGAAAGAAAAGGAAAAGGCAGAATCAATTCTCATAGTATAGACTACCTTGCATGTTGAAAGGAAAAATCTATGGGTGGTAGATAGTGGTTGTTCAAACCATATGACTAGTGACAAAAAGAAATTCATTAAACTTGAAGACTAGAATGGTAGATCAGTAAGGTTTGGAGACAATTCTTCGATCAAAATAAAGGGAAAAGGAACTCTAAGCATTGATGGAAAATTGAAGGCACATGATGTATATTATGTGGAAGGCCTAAAGCATAATATGCTATGTGTGAGTCAGATGTGTGACAAAGGTTACAAATTTACCTTTGACTCAACCGGTTGCCAGATAAAGAAAGACAATACTGGTAAAGTTGTGGTAGAAGGAAAGATAACAGATGAAAATGTTTATAATCTGAAGGAATGCTATGAGTCCCAATGTATGTCAAGACAAGTAGATGAAAGTTGGTTGTGGCATAGAAGATTAGGCCACATAAATTTTGATAACTTAGTAGCAGTAAGCAAAAAGAGGTGTGTGAGGAATATTCCATCCATCATCAAGCCAGTAAACACATTTTGTGATGAATATGTAAAAGGCAAGCAAACTAAACCAATTTTCAGGACAAAGGAGCACAACACCTCAAGACCACTTGAAATCATGCATATATATCTATGTGATCCAACTTGAACAAGAGCAATTGCTGGTGAAAGATAATTTATGCTCTTCATTGATGACTACTCAAGAATGACATGGGTCACATTTCTGCAAGATAAATCACAAGAATTTGAAAGATTCAATATCTTTCGAAAGATGGTGGAAAAGGAAAGTGGGTACAGTTTAAAATTCCTAAGATCAAACAGGGGTGGAGAATTTACATAAAATGAATTTGAAGAATATTTTGAAAAATATGGAATTAGAAGGCAATACTCTGCTCCTAGGACACCATAGCAAAATGGTGTGGTAGAAAGGAAGAACAAGATAGTCAAGGAGATGGCTAGAACCATGTTAAATGAGCCTAGTCTTCCAGACACATATTGGAAAGAAGTCATTCATATTGTTGCATATACTTTGAACTAGGTTCAATTAAGAACAAATAGCAAAATGAAACCTTATGAGTTATGATATGACCTGAAGCCATCAGTCAAATACTTCAAAGTATTTGGAAGCAAGTGCTTTATCAAAAATGATATGGATGGTCTAGGAAGTTTTGACTTTAGGAGTGATGAAGGAATCTTCCTTGGTTACTCATCCATTAACAAAGCCTACAAATGCTACAATAAAAGACTAAGAAGAGTCATTATGAGTGTGCATGTAAAAGTTGATGAAGATATGCACAAAGGATGTCAACCACAGGTTAATAGGTATGATGACTCTGGTGATGAACATGATCAAGTTCAATCAAATACTGAACTAGAGGTAGCATCCAAGAAGGTCCCCAATTGGTCTGTACAGCTGAATCACCTGAAAGAGCAAATTTTGGGAAATATGAGTGATGGTGTGCAAACTAGAAGAACACTTGCCCAGAATGATGAATAAGTCAACCTATGCCTCATGACTGAAGTTGAACCCAAAAAATTCAATGAGGCAAGTAAAAGACAAGAATGGATCGATGCCATGGAAGAAGAACTACACCAGATTGAGAAGAACAAGACCTAGGAACTAGTCCCTAGACTACAAGACAAGAACATCATTAACACAAAATGGGTCTACCGGAACAAGATGAATGAAGAAGGTAAGATTGTAAGGCATAAATCTAGGCTAGTGTGCAAAGGATACTCTCAAGTAGAAGGGATTGACTTTGAAGAAACATTTGTACCAGTGGCCAAATTAGAAGCAATTAAAATGTTTCTAGCTTACTCTACCTACAAGGGCTATAAAGTATACCAAATGGATGTAAAATCTGCTTTTCTAAATGGAATTTGGAAGAAGTGTACATGGAGAAACCAGAGGGTTTCTACTAGATGATGATGAGACATTTTTGTGCTAGTTAAAGAAGGCTTTGTATGGTCTAAAGTAAGCTCCTAGAACATAGTACTCAAGATTGGATCAATATCTGAAGGAGCGGGGATTCAAAAAGGGAAGTGCTGACAACAATCTATACATAAAGAAAGATGGGAATCACATGATTATTGTGGTTGGTGTATGTAGATGACATCATCTTTGGAGGCAACAAGGATATCCTCTGCAAAGATTTTGCTGATAAGATGCAGTTAGAATTTGAGATGTCAATGCTTGGTGAATTGACTTACTTCCTTGGTTTACAGATATTACAACAAGATAAAGGAATCTTTATCTCTCAAATCAAGTATGCAAAGGAGAAGTTGAAGAAATTCCAATTGGAAGATTGTAAACCGGTAAGTACCCCCATGGTGACCGATAGAAAATTGAGAAAGAATGATGAATCACCAGTGGTGGATTGGACTCTGTATAGATCCATGATAGGCAGTCTACTGTATCTAACTGCTTCGAGACCGAATATAGTTCAAGCAGTATGCATGGTGGCCAAATTCCAAGCTGCACCAAAGTAGTCTCATATGAATGTTGTTAGCAGAATTTTTAGTTATCTACAAGGAACGCTCAACTATGGTTTCTAATATCCTAAACAAGGATATTTTATCTTGGAAGCATGTGCTGATGTTGATTGGGAAGGATGCATTGATGATAGAAAGAGCACAAGTGGTGGTGTATTCTTTCTAGGTGACTAGTTGGTCTCTTGGCATAGAAAGAAGAAGACTCGGTCTCTCTATCTACTGCTGAAGTTGAATACATTGTTGCTACTACATGCTTCTCTTAGGTGCTTTCGATGAAGCAGGCTCTCAAAGAAATACAAGTGGACATCATTGATCCTATTCTCATTTGGTGTGACAATTTGAGTGCAATCAACATTTTAAAGAATCCAGTCATGTATTCTAGAACAAAGCACATTCTTATCAAGCATCACTTTCTCAGAGAAAAGGTTGAAGAATAGGAGGTAAGGATGGATTATGATCCTACTAGTGAACAAGTAGCAGACATTATCACCAAACAATTATCGATAAGCACTTTTGAGTACCTCCGACACAAGTTGGGAGATGTGTCATCTGTCTAGGTAGGCTTTATGTGGCTCAAGGGGACCTTGGTATGGATCAAAGGGGGAGTGTATAGTACCCCTTGTCATTGTGTCAAAGGGGGAGAAATGTATCAATATGAAGTGAATCATGAGAAGTTGACATTAATGCCAATGGGGGAGATTGTTCATGATGTACCAATATGAAGTGAATCGTGAGAAGTTGACATCAATGCCAAAGGGGGAGATTGTTCATTGATGTCACTGGCATGATGGATATGAGTAGAAAGGATAGTTGCTTGTTCATGATGAAGAGGTAGAATGTTAAAGATGTCTCAAACCACCGGAGGTGAAGGTGGGTTACCAGTATAGTGTGCACTACTGGTTAGCTAAAGAATAAGGTCTTATCGATAAAGGCATGTACTGGAATGAGTTTGTTGAATATTCAAGTTTGGACCAGCTGTGAGTTGGTGGGCCACGTCTTGATCTCTATGATGCCATGTGGAGTAGAGGTGACAAGTGTGTTGTAGTCAGTGAAGTCCTAGCGATAAGGTCGCTGAAACAGATAATCGCCATTAATGAAAAAGCCACAAATCATGGGATTGTAACTAACCGATGCAGCTCGAGGAAGAAATAATGATAGAGGAAGATCAAGGAGTAGTTGGCACTTGGATCCATGAAAAGGAAATCCGATTCAAGAAGACCTTGAAAAAGGAAACAACCGAAGTGTTTTATGTGTCGATAGATTTCAAGATAAGAAATCTTGTATGTGATTTCTATCTTTAGCAAGTATGCGTTGGACAACGAAAATTATGTATAGATGCATCTTAGAGTATAGGTGATCGATCCAAGATAGGCTGGATCAGATTTCATGAAGATTGTGTTGAGCAAAGGAAACCCTAATGACTCAATGTTTGAGTGCATTCTTGGCAGAAAATCATGGATATAAATATATGTGCTCGAGACAGAACAACATGATGCTGGAGAGAAGAAAAGGAGAGGAGAGTGAAGGTGAGAATAATTCTACCTTAGATTTTATTCTAAGAAATTTGGAGAAGTGAGCAAGAAAATTGGGAGAGAGGGTTTTACCGATAGTGTTTGAGTATCGGTATAACTATATTCCAACACTTAGGAGAACTGGTGAGGTGTAATAGAGCAAGACAACATACTAGTGTGACATAGTATATTATGAGACTGTAAGAGAGAGAAAAGGATAACAAAGTCAAAGAATCAGAGAGTGTGATCTCACAACCGGCAATGTGAGATCCATTGGAGGAGATAAGACTATCAACTGACAGTAAGGTATCCATTTAGGAGTTGCAGAATTCATCTATAACAAGAATCTTTAATTTGATATAAATTGTATTTCAATATACAATTTGTGCTACCAAGAATCTTTAGATTTTGTGCTACCAAGTCTCAAATAGTGAAATCACTAGCCAACCATAAGTAAAGCGTCATCACAAGGTAATGTTGAAAATGAATGACCTTATGACCTCAAGGACTTTATGTCTGAATATTTAAGAAAGGAGATGACCCTTGTTTGTCTTGAATGCAAACAGATGATAAACTTGGATAGCTTCCTTGTTTTATTTATGCTACTATATGCAAATGCAAAAAATTTGTGAATGCGATGCATTTAAAGAAAAACTATATGTAATGCAGTGCTTTGAATAAAATGATATGCAATGCAAAAAGAAAAACCTAAACTAACCCAACCCTTAGATATAGTATCATTTAAGGTACATTTTGTTCATAGGGTCAGGGATTTTTGTGTAGGTAGTTCATTGCTCTAGCATAAAGATGTCTTTCCAAGAAGGACTCAGCTAAGTGTATATGTCCAGCATCTCCAATGTTGATTTCCTTAGTTTTTGGATTTGGTGATAAAAGTAGGGTAAAGTCGTATGCAAAGGATTGGATAAGGGGTATGGGAAGATGAAAAAGAGGTGTTGGATAATGGATCAGATATTAAAATTTTAGTGCATGAGTGAATGGAAATGTTTGCAGGATCACCATTGGCACACATCTTGAGGGATGGTGGATTGATGGAGGAAAAGTGGATCTCAGATTTTGAGATTTGGATGGAGGAACAACCAGGGATTTGGGGACATAAGGATCCAAAATGGATGAAAGAGGTGATGGAGAAATAGATTTGGAAGGTTTGGATGGAGGAATAACAATCTTGGCTATTGATTTGGATTTTTCTTTAAATTGTTGTGCTTCAAGGAGACACTTACGGATCCACATGGTTTTTGACTTTTCATGCTTTTGTTGTTTCCTGGAACACATTGCCTCTACAAGTTCCGTAGGAACCCATTTAGCTTTGATTTTTCTTTCTTTTTCTTAGTAAGCCTTTGTGTCC
The DNA here is from genome assembly GCF_030272615.1 of Cryptomeria japonica. Taxonomy (NCBI): domain Eukaryota; kingdom Viridiplantae; phylum Streptophyta; class Pinopsida; order Cupressales; family Cupressaceae; genus Cryptomeria; species Cryptomeria japonica. The sequence continues at coordinate 781,381,245 of NC_081407.1, forward strand.
TTCTAGATGGATGGAAGGTGCATGAAAATGTGCACCTTTGTTGATCTTGCATAAGGGATGGAGGAATATAGGGTCCTAAAATGGATGGGAGAGATGAAGGGGAAGGCATGTACCTAAATTTTGGTTTAGTAGGGATACCACCATCTTGAGGAATTTCACTAAGGCCATGACCCTTAATATTGTCTTTAACATAGAGGGGTTCTTGCTTGTGAAGGTCTACCCCTTTGCGTTTATAAATATTTTGACTTGTAGGATCATGAGAGGGCTTTGTAGGAATGACAAATTCTTGAGGTGAACATGGAGGATTATGATAAGGAGATGAAGGGATACTTTGATCTTGAGATGCAAAGGGATCATCTTCGAAGAAATGGAAAGGTATAAGGGGATCATCATGGGATTCTAGTGAAATAGGATCATTTTCAATCATTAGATGGGATTGAGGAGTTTTGGTGTCTTGATCTTGATTTATGATAGGACTTGTTTCTTCATTCTTCAAATTATCCTCCTGGCATGGAACCACTTCTAAGGAAGGGATAGGATTTTACATAGGCATAGGGGATTCTTGGAAGGTCTCCATATTTTGGCATGATCAGGAAGCTTTTTGAGTGGGACTCTCTGGAGTTGGTACGTTTGGAATTGGAGTGCATGATGGCATAGGATCTGGGATTTTTAAATCTTTAGAGGAACTTGTATCAATATTGGCATGAACTTGGATTTCCACAGGAGATGGCCATTGAAGGTAAACATGAGAAGTTTCATTGTTTGAAGGAGATTGTATGGATTGTTCTTGAGAAGTTTTAGGAGATGAAGACATCATGGAAAGGATGGAGGCCACATATGGAGCCTTGCTAGACACAAGTTCATAATTCTAATCAGGCTTGGAATTAGTTCCTTCTTTTTATTTAGGTGAGTCATTAGGATCTTCAATTTCAATGACACCATTATCAATGAGATCTTGAATCTTATGTTTTAATTCCATGCAATTCGAAGTCTTATGTTTATTTTGTCTATGATATGCACAATACTTACACAAAAAAATCACATCCCCATGTGGTCTTTTTAGGCAATATGATAAGATTATGCTCAAGAAGCTCTTTCAAAGTCGACTCAATAGATTGCCCCAAAGGTGTAAACTATCTATCGAGAGGATATTTGGAGGAAATGTCTTTATGTCTTGGTGTCTTGTTAGCTTGTTTAAGATTTGGCTTTTGATTGTCAAATATTTGCTGGTTTTTTATTGTCAAATCATATAATTGTTTTAGCACTCCTTGAAGTTTCTCACTCTTGATATCATGCATTTTCTTTTCAAATGGATTTATTGGACTTTCAGGTCATATATTTCTTTCTTAATATCTTGAATCATTTGAGCCAAGGTAGCCATGGGAATTGGAGATAAGGTAGCCATTTACAATTGATAGCAAGAGGTGTTATAGATGTCAAGGTGAGGTCAAAGCTAGTTGTTCATTGAGGCCAGAGGTTGATGTTCAAACTTATGTGGGTGAGATACACTGACTCCGATTTTGAGTTGAGGCTAAGTAGCCTAAGTGATACTCGAGACTAAAGTTTGGACAACATATTGGTTGATTGGATTAGGTTGATTGAGCTAGGTAAGAGGTAACCGATAAAATCATGCAACACAGCTACAAAAGGTACACTATCAAGATTGTTTAAAGCTCAGGATTATGATGACCAATTTTATGATCAAGATTATTTTATGCTTAAGATTATGATGACCAATTTTATGCTTGTTCTAGATTGATTTAGGCAATTTTGACTGTTCTGGACTGACAAAATCAGGAATTCATATGACAAATTTTTCAAACCCAGATGATAGTTTAGCAACTCCTAGACGATAGAGACAATTTTTTGTATGAGTTGCTACCTAAACTCATATGACAATATGGAAGACTCTAGATGAAAATCTATTGAATTTGACTTGTATTTGTATGACAGTATGTAAAAGACCAGACAATAGTTCTTCAGACTTGTATGATAGAGGACTGGATAGAGATGAGATTCTGACAGGCAGAGTTTCCACAATTGATGAAGACCAATTTTTATAAGGACTGAGTTTTCGATGACTAACAGAGACCAGTTTTGGACACGAACAAAGTTTTAATCACTGAGTTGTTGATTTGTTTTCTTTAGTTTCAATATTTCAGTTTCAGTTTCAAGGATGAAAACACAGAAAATACACAAGATGTATAATAATTCCAAGCACAACACGCTAACCCTACGGAAGTTGGCTTAGAGAACAAAAACTTTGCCTGTAAACTTAGGTACACACCCAATAGCTAATCTAAATATGGTCAATAAGTCTCATGCAATGGATTCTCAATTCTATATTAGCCGACTCCAAATGCTAATGGGGGCACAATTTGGCAAGTGTCTTAGGAGAGTTACTATCTCTCTTACACAAAGATTATCCCCCTCTTGGAGGTGAATTAGGTAGCCTCTATCTTATAGTTCTTAGTCAAGAAATTTGTTCAAGATTACCCCTTGAAGTCACGCAAGCATGATTTAGGACAATAGCCTGACAAGGTACCGAAACAAGTTGTAGTCACGTAAACGTGATTGAGACTGCAAGGCCCTACAAAATGCCCCATATGAGAGATCTCAAATAGAAAACTCAAATAATCCAATCCTCTGACACTTTAATCACTAGAGGCTTATTTATTAAGTGAGTTGGAATTCTCAGGTCTAGCTGTACTCACTTAGGTCATTCTCACAGGGTGATTACATTTTCTCATTGTGATAGACTCGCTAAAGGTACACAAATCTCAAAATTTAGAAAAAACCTTCGAGGGTCTAGATTTTTTATTATCTATAAAAGACAAGAGCATACTCTCCTACCTCTTACATTTTTCTTCAAACACAAAAGATATATTTGTTAATTAAACAAATAGCAATTTAAGTGCCTAAGAATATACTAAATGAATACACAATGTTTAGTCGATTCTTCTTAGGTAACCTGCAAGAACAACGCATTAGTAGTCATATTATTTTTTATTCTTTGACAGATGTATGTTTGATTGATAAATTATTTGACAAACATTATGCAAGAAACTGATTAGGCTGTGAAAATCTCAGGCAGACAAAAGACAATTCAGGGTTAGCGTTAGTATTGTTAGGTTTCCCAAAGATATTGAGAGAGGGGGGTGAATCAGTATCTAACTGGTTAATGGATTTTATGAGCTTATTAAATAGATTGCATTCCAAAACAGTGTACCGGTAAACAAGAATTAATGCAATAAATAAGAACAGTAAACACAACATAGAAAGCACACCAAAACACAATATTTTTAATGAGTAAACCCGGTGTGGGAAAAACCTCGGTGGCATTTGTGACCCACAATATTCTCTTACTAGCCAATAAGTGAATATTACTGATATAATAGGGGCATGCACATGCAGGAAGGTCAACTTCCTAAAGCTCACTGCTTAAATATAAAAAGGGAAGTCTCACTGACTTACAAAAATGGATTATGTAAATCTAATGACATGTACTACTTTAGTTCAGCATCTGCTATGCCAGGTTTAGTATTGGTTTAAGCTCATACAACTTCCAAAACCCCATTCCAGAGTCCTACCTTAATATTTGCATCTTCCTATTACATTCCTTCCATGCATTTCACTTCAAATGATTTACAAGATCTCATACTTATATATGAGTCCTATTACAATTCCCCTTGTCGGCTTACAAAAATATTTTATAATTAAATACAAAATACAATAAACAAAATCTTGTCAGCCAGGGTGCCGGTAAACATCTTTTGTCGCTGTCGCTACCGATGTTTGTGCCTGTGCCAGCGCCTGTTGGTGCCATAGGATTTTAAGGTTTCCATCAATGACAATACCTTCAATCACCTACAATTTCTCATTGGAGTGTACATTTGCCAACAATCTCCCCCTTTGGCATTGATGGCAACACTCATGAGAAAAAGCCAAACTTGTATCCAAAAAGTGTTGTCCAAAAATCTTACCAAAATTGTGTGCTCCAAAATTGTGTGCTCCCCCTAAGCAGATGATCTCTTCTATCAATCATTTTTCTCATCCTCTACTACTCCCCCTTTGGCATCAATGACAAAGGTTGTCATTCAGTGTCACTGGAGTGTAGTTCCTATGTAGTTCATGTCAGTGATACAAATCTGCTAATGCCAAATTTAAGTTGTTGTAGAATCTCTCACTTTCCTTTAGTGCTGCTTCAGTCCTGTAGATTGTACCGGTGAGTATGTGAATTTTATCTTCCGGTGTCTTAAGTTCTAGAACAAGAGCCTCAAAAATCTCTTTTCTCAAAGAGATGAGGATATCTAGTTTAGGACCTAGTCTACATTTTAGTTCTTTTGCCTTAAACTTTAATCTCTCCTTATCTCTTTCAAGTTTTTCAATTTTCTCTTCATAGCCAGTAATTTATTGTTCTACTACCAATATGAAGTCTGATGAACCTATTAAACTATCAGCAATATTATTGATTTCCTTCTATGCTTTGCTGATCTCTATATCTATATCCTCTGCCAAAATGTTTGTCTTACATGTATCTCTGTACAATTTCTTGAAGTCCAAAATTGTCTTTCCTAGTGTCAGTAATAATGTATCAATATGTTCCTTACTCTTATTTGTTGTTTAATCAAATAATTTTTCCTTCTCTTTATTTATTTTCTCTCTGAAAGTCTCCTCATTGATCTGATCAATTCTTAGAAGATTATTGGTTATGTATTTAGACAATGTGTCTAATTTACCTAAAGAATCTTTATTCTCTATGTTACACTTGGGTGAAATCATCTTCAAAATTGGTATGGTGTCATCAATTGCCTTATATGCAAGTGCATTGCAATCAGTTATTTTCTTAATTGAATCAAGTAATACCTCTGTTACATTGGTTGGTCAGAATTCTGTCAGTGAAGAATCAAATGATTGACCAACTGTCTTAACAATCTGTAATCTGCCAGTGTGAGGAACCTGTTGTTCTCAAAAATCTGATTCACTTTAACATTCTTATAGTGACATGATAACTCTGTATGCAGAAGACATATTAAAGAAAAGGAAACTTCTAGGACAACATGTGATAAGGTTTGATTAACCTTCTACACTTCGGACTTATTCAAAGTCCAGGCGAGTATACCTTTGTGAAATAAATTCACACTTTTAAAAGCTAAATCCATAGCAAACCAGTCCAAAAACCAGTGGATCTAATCACCTTAAAACTAACTGAAACAAAGGAATGAAAATTGTACTCATATTCAGTATTGACATACAAAATATGTAATAGACAACCTTGATCTATACCAGTGCCTTATCCAAGGTCACAGAGTCATCTAAGTTCAAACAATACTCTCGCAATCAAATATCTCCACATATCCCATTAGTTTGGCTTCTGCAGATCCCTATATATGCCTGACATACATAAGAATTCATTCATACCAAATTAAACTATGCTCACCAAGATTCAAAGTATCCCACAAAGAATTTAATGGTAGAAATGATTCCTACATATTTAATTCCCTTCCTGAAGAGAAAAGCTAAGAAACATATCTACTGAAAGTTGCCTTACAACCCCTATTCAAATCAAATAACCCTAGATTATTCAAAATGAAACAGTAAACACTTGCAAACATATTTCAAGACAACAAAAAGTTTAAACTCAAAACCGATGGTCTACATATTGATATTTTCTTCAAAAAAGTATTACAAAAACCTTCGAATATCCTCCATTACAACTTGGAGAAGCCCAGATAAATTTCTATAGCATTTTCTTACAATTCTTTTGCGATCCTCTTTCTACTAGTCCTAGTATTCATTTATAACAATATGGATGCATAAAAAGCTTTGAACTTTCCTAGGAGAGTTTGTTACAATCATTACTTCTCAAGAAGAAGTTACAAAACACTTTACAATTGCGGTTACATGTCTCTTTCAACATCCATGGCTTCTTCCTTTTGTTGTTTTATTGCAACACCTTCTAACTACTCCACATCAAGCACTGCATATTTATTTGTCCATTCATGATACACCTCATCGGCAGGCCATGAGAAGTTAATTACTTTTGCTTTTGTCTTGGCTAATCTTTTCCAAGAATTTCTCATTTTATTGACCTCTGAATTCAGAAAACCATAATGAGATTTGATTTTCTCAATCTCTTCAATTGTTTTAACAAATATGGAGGCATCCTCTTATTTGACAATTCCTTTTATCCTTAATGAGAATTTGGCTTCTAATTCCTTAAGCCATATTTGTTTGTCCTTTAATTGGTTTGGGCTGACAAAACCTCCTGGGAGCAATTCAAAAACTTGATCAGTGTACTCTTTCTTGTACAAGTTGATCTTTTTGTCTACACTATCTACTCCTTCTACCAACTTTACGAAATCCTTAGTCATATCATTTGTAGATTTAATAATAGGGTCAGCCCCTGCCTCATCATAGGATACACAAATCAGTTCTATATCCTGCTCTCTGGGTCTCCATTTATCAAAAATAGGTGTTAACCTAGGCTTGTCCCCATTTAACTCATTCCACATTTCCATAATCTTACTCATGTTGTTATACATTAGTGAAGACCCTATAGTGTCAGCAAAATTTAAAATTGTAGCCTTTACCCTCTCTTCATATTTCTTTGCATATAAGGCTTGAGCCTATTTTAAATTCTCCAACTCGTGGGGAGTGATCTCGATCAACTGAGAACTAGAAGGTGCTGGATATGGTGGGAACTCAACAATGGGGTTTGTAGGTAGAGGTTTTGTAGGAGAAGAGGAGATCATCAATGTTGATGACTCACCTTGATGGTATTGTCCTACCAACTAGATTTACAGCTTGGAAATGATTCTATCTTTACCTCTTACCTCTTCCTTAGCATTGTTGTAAGATTTTCGAACTATCTCCAACTTAACTTGGAGATCTGCCTTTTCCTTGGCCTCTCTTTCTGCTACTACAACACTAAACATTGTAGTCTCTAGCATAGTGCTAGCAGCTTCCACTACCCCAGTGCTCTACACTCTTTTCACTATCATTCTTCCAAGGTAACTTGACCCTGGGGTGTCCTTATTCCTCTTATTTTCATCTCTTTTAAGAGACCACATGACTAGTGCAGCATTGTCTTTGCTAAAAGTGACTCCCTCCATAAGTTTGGTCTCTTTTCTTACCGCCTATAAAACCAAGGCATTTGCTATGTCCCATTTGGGGAGAATAAGCACCCCGACCTGTGCTACCATGTCCCTTCCCTGCTTAGGAGTGATGGTCTTATACTCATTAGCCATTTCTTGCTTTATCTCTTCCTCTACCGCAGTTGGATCTCTGTGGGGCTGCTCACTTTTCCTCTTTTCACACCTAGCATTAAATTTATCAATGTTCTGCTTCCACAAAAATTGCATCAAAGCTCCTGATGTGACAAAGTTACTATCAGCCAAGAAATCTTCACTAGCTTGCTTGATCTCAGGGTCCCACTCCTGGCCTTTGAACTCATTAGCAGTGATGTTCATTTCAGCAGTAAGGGGCTCCTCTAGCATTCCCTCTTCCACTTCATCATATGTGTATGCTATCTCTCCAAGGTTGCATAACTGTAACAGTTGCTCAGCTACTGCTTGTTCATCTCCTATATGAATAGGGGATTGAGATAGAGAGTACAAAGGTTCATCAAATTGTACTTCTTTTCCCACTCTTTATTTCTTTGGGCTATCTTGAATGTCAATGACATCCTGTATCTTCCTCTTCCCTTTTGAGGTAGAGGGCTCCCCTATTGTTGGCAACAACACACTGTAGTTGGACTTCTTGTGCAACATGTAATCACCAGGAGGGATTTCTCTAGAAGATGCAAACCTGTTTAGAACCATTCTTGCTTTCTCAGGGTTGTTCTTAATTACAACCTCCCTCTTTTCTTTCAATGTTTGCATCACATCTTCGAAGCACAGAATTAAGAACTTTATCTTCTCTTCAAAAGGGTGAAAGCTAGACAAAGGGTCATAGCTAATGTCAAATTGGTGTACAAAGTCTAAAGCCTTTTTGTAGGCCACTCACTTTTCCTTCCTCAACTCTTTCTCATCTAAATCAAACTCATTCCTAATGAGGTCTCCAGGAAACAGGAATTGGTGGGGTCTACCTCTGCATATTGCCCTCTTTCTGAACAAGTCATTGAAGAAGTCTTCAGGATCAGCACACTGGAATACTACAATTAATAAATGGTATGGTTTAAGGAAATCTTTAAAACACTTCCAACCTCCTTTAATTATCACAAATTGATGTGCTATGATAACTGTAGGGAAAATGGTCCCTTTACCTCTGCCTATTAACTCTGCCTCCTACACACCACCAATCTGCCTAAGGATCTCTGCAATTCCCACTTTAGGAGGGACCTGGTAGGGTAACAAAAAAGGAGTGCCTTTGAAGCCATATACTCTGAAAACTGTGGAGATAGGGTATAAGTAAATATCACCCCAATTATGGACAATTTTAACATTCTCAGCAAACTCTTTTGGCCTAATGAATTCCAAAAGAACCTTAGGGACTCTTCGATTCTCTGAATAGATAAGAGTCCTAATCTTAGATGTAAAACATTTATCAAACTTTAAGAAGCTTGCATCTTCTCTATCCCATGACAACACTGTACTCCATAACTGCACTGGCATCTTCTCTTCATCTTTCTCTTTCACAATATCCATCCCATTTGCAAAATAGTCACCACCCTTGAATAAAAACAAATGCATGAGTAGGGAGTACCACCCAAAAGCCCTATCCACTTCCCCATTCTTTATTCCTATCAATCCTTCATGGATAGCATCAGTGATAAAGGAAGCATAATCAAAGGTCACTGCCAAAGAGGGGTTCAAAATTTGAGCAATCATTAAAATGTAATGAGTTGCCATATTTAGCTCAGCATATTCTCCTAGAATTTGGTAGAGTGACTAGTATAATCCATTGGCCCTAAGGGTAAATAGATTTAAAGAAAAAGGCTCCTCAATGTTAGGTCCTAAAACTATTAACCTGCCTATCTTCAGAAAGAATTCTTTAAGAGGCCCATTTCTAAGGTGGTTCCTCTGCACACTATAAACCTGAGCTAGTGATTTAAAATTAATAGGCTCTAGAAAATTGGTAAATTCACTAATCCAAAAGTATTTCTGAACTCCTCATTATTTATCTCAAAGAGGGTTTTCCCACTTATATCCTTGACACTTCTTGTAATTGGGTCATAGTTGTGTGCAATCTGAGTTAGGAGATCCACATCCATGAATACTCTAGGGACCACTAATTTGCCTATATCCAACTCCCAGATACTATTTTGTGGGGCTGGGGAGTTTATCATGCCAAATCCAACCTTAAATAATCCCAACCCAGACAACCCAATTTGAGAGTCTCTTAGCTAGTTACCCTTATCATATAATCCCTGTCCTATTTTTAGGTGAGGAGCTCTTGGCACGAGTTCTTTTACCTTTGCGGCCACATTAGTTGACAACACCAATTGTTCAAGGAAGTCATCACAGATAGCCCTCTCCTGGTAATTAACCTTTCCTGAGAATTCTCGTTTAGGTTCCATCTTAAAAACTATGCAAGCAATTTAACTATTATCCTCAACTATTCTATGATAAATCAAGACCTCAATTAAAACACACTATTAAGTAATTGCCAAACAAGAATATAAGAGAACCTATTTTTTGCTTGAAGAAATCCTCTCTGCAACTGAAGAAATTTTCTCTGTAAGCGCTTCTTTGCAACTACTCTTCAAAATGATGTCTTTATTCAATTGATACGAGATCATATACGGTAGTCAGCCTCTTAGTTGCAACATTGATACCGCATGCTTCGGTCATCCCTTCATAATTGAATTCATAGAAGAATTCAAAAAATTTGCACCAACTTGTCATAACATGCTTGTGTGTTTTCCTTTTAGCTCTTTTGGCATTTCGGAGAGCATAACTTTCTAGCAATTTTGCTAAACAAAATCACGCTAGCCATCCGATCAAATGAGACTTAATCGGCCTTTACACTGCCTTAACCTCTTTGCTTTTGCATCGGGCCCTACCTCTTTTCACCATTTCATAAGCTTTATCTCACAAGCACTTTCCCTTCACGAAGATACACCAAGTGTTAGATGGAACTCTAACCGCCCAGCCTTTAACCCCTATTGGGACCGTCAGCTTTTTCACTAACCGTGCCTCATCTTGATGGCTAATGGTTTTTTGCTATTTAGTAGGAGTTAATCCACTTGCATCTTTGGGCCACGAAACAATGAGAAGTGTTGGATCAATCTTGAGATGCCCATCTTTTAAGTGAGACCTTTATTGCTTACCCCACTTATTCACCGATTAACAAATGGCACATGGCATTTGGCCATTAGCTCTAGGAAACTCTTCGGGTTTAGTTTAGAGTCAACCATGTGTCACTATTTGCTACATAACCATTGGTTACACCTTGGCGGGTCCTGAGTCACCTTTTTAAACTATGTGTCAAATGACACATCACCATCAAGCTTTACAAGAAGTAATAGTTGTCGCTCCACATCATGCTGAGAAGAATCTCTTTTTTTCTTTCACCATTTCACAGGCCTTAACATTCGTTTGATTTGCAGCCATGAAACAATGAGAACCCTTGGATCAAAATAGAGTTGATCCTTTTTTACCTTTATGCTTTATCTGCTCTTTGGGCCCACCTTTTCCTTTCGCCATTTCACGGGCTTTAAAAAACAAGCATCCTACCCTCACGAACACATGCGAACCATTAGATTATATCAAACTTGTTCAATGCTTGACAACCTACTCGAATCTGGCAAACATGGGTTTTCTGACTCAGCATTATCCACCTAGTGTCTAATCATTCCCAAACTGATGTGTCAACTTTCTACTCACTGAGAAGAAACATCGGGATCCACCTTTTCCTTGCCAGCTGTAATTGCCAGGTCATTTCTTATCCCGCAGCATGACTTAGCTTCTTGCACCCACCTTTTAGTCCTTAAATCTAATTCGCTGACCACTTCAATTTTTGGCCACGTACCATTATCTTACATGTCGTCTCAACCAACTGGACTGCTTGCTTGGAATTCCATGTCATTTTGTTGTTTCGCGAAAGATATCTTTCGAGTATCTTCCTCCTGCGAAATTGTGCTAGCCGTCAAATCTTTCAGAACCTACGCATCTGTTATGCTCCTATTAAAACTCCCTTTTCCTGGGCCAAAAACCTTTCGCTGTTTTGCAGAGCGTAACATATGAGCATCTATCAATCACGAAACAATGCGAACCGTTGATTTCTCTTAAACTTGATCACCTTTTAGCCATGGAAAAGTCTTCACCACCGGGTCCCGCCAAGCCTTTTTGCCATTTCGCGAAAGGTAATTCACTTGCTTATTTTAGCTGCAAATCAATGCCAGCCATTAGATCCTTAGCGAGATGGAGTCTTGTTAAACTGGACCAAATGCACACATTTGAACATGCTTTTCCCTTTCGCTATTTCACATAGCTTAACACACTTGCAACTTCACTTAACAAAATGGAAAAAGTCGTAGATTCATCTGGAAGTTGCACAACACTTACTGGACCCAACAACATTAGAAGGAAAAAGGCATTAGGTGTAAAATTTTACAATTATTTAACGACCACCTAGGTAAATAACAAGGGGGACACTTCACACGACCCCAAGACCCATTACTTAAGTGGATAAAGTAATGAGGAATATAAACCAGAGGGTTTTGATCAGACATTTGAGCAATTTAAAACCAAAAACCCTAAACCCTTAAGGACTTAACATAGATTTGAAGTAGTTGATAGCGTGCCTGACTCAAAATTTCAGAAACTTAGGCAATTATGGGAAAAGAAAACCAATTTCTTAAACAATGATAACAGCGGCTCTGACTGGGATGGTTGATCACAAGGTCAACACAAAAAATTCAGAAAACTCTGGAGAACAAACCAAAACATAGACCCAAACAAAAACAATAGGAAACAAACAAAATATATACAAACAAAGGACCTACTATGCATGGAATTCAAGAGAAATAATGTTTTAGGAATTGTCCATGCACAGGGAATTCCTGTACTTCATCATTCATATTTTTCACAAAATAAGAATATTTTCCATTTAGATCATAGACCACAAAAGGGCCAATCCATAATGATTCAAATTTCTTGTGCTTTCCCTTGTCCTATCCTCTTGCATTCCACTGAAGAACAATATCATCAATTCAAAATTTCTTGAATGATGTCCTTTTATCAAAAAGGTACTTGGACTGCAGTTGAATCTTCATATTTCTCTTATGAGCTAGAGCTCTGATCTCTTCCATTTTGACCATCTGGATCATTCGATCCTCCATAGGCTCTGATAAATCCCTGTCCTCAGCTTGCAAGAACCTGTACACTGGAAGAAGATTGTTTATAGGCACTCTGGCCTGTGTACCATATACCAATTCAAATGGTGACATCCCAATGGCCTTCTTGACACTGATTCTATCTGCCCACAAAGCTAGTTTCAACTTTTGATCCCATGACCTCTTGTTTTCTTCTAAGATTTTCTTAATAATATTCAAGAGGCTTTTATTGCTGGATTCTGCTTGCCCATTTCCTTGAGGATGATAAGGTGAAGAGTAAGACATGAATATCCCATGACTAGTACAAAAATTGACAAACTTTTCTGACCTAAAACTCATAGCATTGTCCATTACTAATTTCATAGGAACTCCAAATCTAGTAATGATACAATCCATCAAGAAATCAATAACAATTTTACTTGTATCTCTTTTGATGGGAATGGATTCAATCCATTTAGTAAAATAATCAGTGGCTACTATGATCCATCTATGACCTCTTCCTGATCTCTCAAAAATATCTCCAATAAAGTCTATCCCCCATTGGACAAAAGGTGCTTCCACTGTGACTGGATTCAAGGGCAGAGATCCTTCATATTTTAGTTTGGATGAAAACCTTTGACATGGGTCATATCTTCTGACATATTCATGAGCATCCTTGAACAGGGTAGGGCAATAATACCCAGCTTGGACTATCTTCCCAGCAGTTGTCTTAGCAGAATAATGACCTCCGCACATTCCATCATGCATTTCAATCAGCATTTTCTTTGCTTAGAATTCATCTAAACACATGAGTAACCCTCCATCTCTATTTCTCCAAAACAAGTCACCTTGAATGAGAACATACTTCTGAGACTTCAATTTTAGAGTTCTTCTCTAATTATGTGTCGTTCCTTCTGAAAATGCAGCATCTCTTAAAAATCAAACTATCTTTGAATACCAAGGTTGCCTTTCAATACTAGTGACTGAAGTACTTTTGACTTCAACATTATTTATCTCAACATTCAGAAGATTAGATTCAGTCATGAGCTTGGCCAGACCTAAACCTCTCACCAATTTGGTGATCTTTATTTCCAAGTCAAATTCTTGGATTCTATTGATCCATCTGCACCTTTTTTCTATAACCTCAAACTGGGACAAAATATCTTTAACTGCAGCATGTGGGACATAAGCAGTGATATTTGCATTCACCAGGTATGGCCTGAAAGCCTTAACAACTTTAACTAAAGCATAAGCTAGTTTCCCCATGGTTTCATACTTTAATTCTGCTGCTTGCAAAGACTTGCTATAGAAAGCTATGGGATGCTCATATCCCTCATTATCCTTTTGTAACAACATTGTAGCTATTGTATGGTATGAAGTAAAAGAGAACAGAGAGAAGGGCTTACTGTAATTAGGAGATTTCAGCACTGGTGCTTCCTGAATGGCCTTTTTAATTTCAGCAAAAGCCTTTGAGGCTTCTTGATCCCAACAAAACTTGGTATCCTTCTTGAGCAACTTGACAATGGGTTTCACTATCTCTACAAATTTTGCAATGAAACTTCTAACAAAATTTACTTTGCCTAAAAAGGATTGAATACCTTTAATGTTCTTTGATTCAGACACTTTGTTTATTGCTTCAATTCTTTCAGGGTCTATTCTTACCCCTTCCTTGGAAACAATGTGCCCCAATAATTTTCCTTCAGTGACCCCAAAATGACATTTATTGGGATTCAATGACACACCAAATTCCAAGGCTTTATTGAACACCTTTTCCAAATGTCCAAAGTGGTCATCAACCCTTTTAGAGAAGCAAGTTAAATCATCTTGATAAAACACAATGATGATATTGATGAATTCTTTGAAGGCTACATCCATAGCTCTTTGAAATGTAGCTCCAACATTTTTTAATCCAAATGGCATTCTTACATAGACATATGTTCCCCATGGAGTAGTGAAAGTAGTTTTAAACTATTCAGATTCTCTCACTAACACTTGATTGTATCTTGAAAAACCATCCATCATGGACAAAAGATCATAACTTATTACTCTCTACACCATAACCTCCATACTTGGGGAAGAGTAGTTATCTTTTAAAGAAGCAACATTCAAATTTCTAAAATCCACACACAATCTAATGTCCCCATTTTTCTTTCTTACTGGGACCAGATTGGAGACCCATGAGGAATGTCTTATAGGTTTGATAATTCCCCCCCTCTCTTAACTTAGTCAATTCTTGTTGCATCTTAGTTTCTAACAGGGGATTAATAGGTCTATGCTTCTACTTGAAAGGCTTAGCATCTGGAAGTAAAGGAACTTCATGCTGAAAAAGGTCTTGTCTATACGCCTTTAGGTTTTCATAAGACCAAGCAAAAACATGTCTATATCTTTTCAATAAATTAATAAGATTAGTTCTGACATGAGGGGGTAATTTCATCCCAATGTATACTAACTTAGGGGATGATTCAGTCCCCAGGTTTACCTCCTCCAACTCTTCCAACTTGGTGGTAGACTACTGATGTAAGTGACTGTCATTGTAACTAAACATGCTCTCTAGCTCTACCAATCCTTTAGGTATCTTATTTGTTTCCAACTGGACCAAGTCATTTCCAAACACTATTTCCTTATTGTCAACCACCTCCACTAGTGCATTGCAATCAATCTTTTGTCCATCATAATCATCAACACATTGGATGAACCTAAGAATATCTTCATCATCAGCAAAAACTTGCCAATTATACACATTATCAGGGATGGCAGGCCTAGATTTTATTTCCACAGTGGAGATGCCGGTTAGTGTTGCATCATCATTTTTCAATGCAACATTAGCTAGAAAATCTTCTATAATATTCTTTGATCACTATATCCAATTAATAGAAAATGCACTAAAATGCTCAATGTCATCCCAAACTGCATGTTTATATCTCTTTAATCTATCATTTTTGGATGCATATTTGGATCTTACCTGAGAGACAACCAATTCTGAATCCCCCAACACTATCAATAGCTAGATTCCATGCCTTTTTGCAACCTCAAGCCCCAATAACAGGGCTTCATACTCTGCAGTATTATTTGTGCACTGGAAAGCCAATAAGAAAGAATACTTAAAGGTTATACCTGATGGAGATACAAAAATAACCCTGGCTCCAAATCCTTCTTTGGAGCAAGCTCCATCAAAATACATCTGCCACAAACCATGCTGTTGTGATTCTAGTTCGACCACAATGGGGTCAGTATTCTTCAACTGGGGTAAAACTGGTTGTAGTCTGAAATTATCAAGATCCACATCAATCATACAATTGAGCATATTAGGATCTACACTCTCAATTACTCTAGGAGCACGTGGTTATCTATACAACTTGACCTGATTCCCATTTATTGGAATGGTGGCATAAGATAAATCCAGTTGCACATTTCCTCCTACTATTGTTGCCCATTGCCTGGACAACAACATACCATAATGGGGTTTAGTGTCAGTAACAATAACGTCCATTTTATAAGTTGCCTCAGGGAATGTTGTTATCTTTACTTCAACATCTCTCATTGCACCTATCACAGGTACTTCCCTGTTATCCATAGCATAGCATTTTCCATATACAATGGTTACTGATAGTCCTAGTTCTTTCATAACACCATAGGGCATCACATTAGCAGCAGCTCCTAAATCTATCATGCAGTTTTTTATCAATCGGTTATTTACCAACAAAGTAACATAGAAAGGATCTACTTGTGAAGGTTCTTAAGTGATAGTGGTTCCAACATAAACCTCTGGGGTTTGGAATTCCTGATCCTTTCCAATTGTAGCTAAACTGGTGGGTAGGATTGTGTCACTGTCAGATAAATTAGAAAACAAAGACAAAGTTGCATCCCTATGCTCTTTTATTTTCAGTAATTCTACTAATGGAACAGTGACCTCCATTTGTGTAAGAGCTTGAGCCATGTCAAATGTGGAACTACTGCTTAAATCAGTATTAGCTCTAACTCTTTCTGCCTTAAGCTGACTTGCCCTTTTTGTTGTGGCAGCTCCTTGTATATCACTGGTATTTTTATCATCTGTACTCTTGGGTACATCTTTAACCTGTTCCTTCTTTTCTTGACCGATTTTAGGGAAAGTAGTAGCACTACTTGTTGCCCCTTTTTGAGTAATCTCTTTTATGAACATGGAACCAGGTTCACCCTGATCAGTGTCCTTCTTGGTGCTCCTTAAGTTATAATTGTGTTTTGCTTTAGCAATAGCAGCTTTGGTGAGACTTTTAATTTCTTCCTCACTAGGCCTTCTAAGATGAACTTCTTCATCGTCAATTGTTACCACATTCAAGGTAGGATGCCAGACCAGAGTTAGTTGTCCTTGAACAAACCTTTCATTATCCAACACATCACTGTATTCACTTTGTATGGATTCCTCATCACTTTCTATAATAGTTTCAAACATGTTAATGTCAAGCTCAGCTTCTTGTCTCATGGATTCTTCAAGAGCTTGAGCTACTGCACACTGATGAGGAGAATGTGGCCCATCACAAGCAATACACCAAGGAGTATTTTCTACATTATGGACATTTTTTCCTTTTAAGGGATCTGGAGTGTCCTGATTTTGAGCAATTTTAGGCTTCTCATTCTGGGGTTTACCATCTTTCCAGTTGGTATTATAAGGCATGTCATGCAATCTAGGGGATCTATCTTGCCAGTTATAATGAGGCTTGTCATTTTTGTTTACCTTGGCAGTCAGATCCTTCATAGAAATGACCAACTTTTCTAAATTGTCTTCCTCCTTAGCGGCTTTGCTAGGTTTCTATTTTGTTTCTTGCCATAACTTACCATTGGTTCTCCTTCCTAACTTCCCAAATGATTTTCTATTGCTTTCCACATTAACGGCAATCCTAAATGCATCCCTCAAGTTATGTGGATTTTTATCTCTCAAGATATAGGCCATCTTAGAATCAAATGCATTATAATAGGTGTTCAAACACATGTTATCATCTAACCTCATCACCTGATATAATCTATGCATGGCCTTTTGAAATCTAGCATTGAAATCAGTGACCATTTCATTATCAGATTTTCTGATGTTATTAAATTCATTAAGCATGAAGCTCACATTTTTTTTGTCACCGTATTGTTCTTGAAAACAATTCTTAAAGTCCTCCCATGACCCAATTTTATTAACTAGAAGACCTCTATACCAATCTCTTGCATCATCAACTAGGGACTAAACAAACAATTTCATGATGACATCTTCATCCACTATCTCATAATCATTTATTAGGTCACCAAAAGATTTAAAATGTTCTTCAGCACTAATTGCATTATTTCCAACAAACTTATGGAGTATGTTCCTTAACTCAGTAGGAACATGGTTGGGATATCCTGGGATCCCATCAAAGAACAATTGTCTATACTACTCCAAATTGATAGGTCTCCTTTGAAAAGGGTTAATAACATTATTGTTTCCCAGGTTCATCCTAACTTTTGGAATTGGGGACTGAGATATTTGGCTATGCTAATTATTCATGGGGATTTGACTTACTGATGTTGTATTAGCAGGCACAGTAGGCTGAATCTTAACCAGGGGAAGGGAAATTTGCTGAGGATCAGGCTTACCAAGATCTCCTGATGGAAAAATGATAGAGGGAGATTTTAAGTAGCTAATTTTTCTTTTAACTTCTTGATTAGCTACTTCCAACTTGGCTTTCTCTAACTCTATTTGTAAATCCTCCTTTTCTTTCCTCATTCTTTCCATCTCTTTCTCATGTGCTGAAAGCCTATGAGAAATCTCTTCTGTATTTCTAGATCCAGTTCCATCATCCACCCATATTTGTTTCCCTTTATCAACATTATTCTGAGGAGGCTATGAATCACTAAGCATTTCCTGGTTTGGTTGGACTACTGACCTATATGTTGGCTTAGCCTTTGGGATCAGAATCTCTCTGATCATAGGGCCTTTCTCATCACTCTTTTCTTTTTCCTTGGCCAATACCTCAAGATCAACTATATGTCTAAGAAGCCTATCTCTCTCCATTAGTTTTGCTTTGACTTCCTTCTCCTTATTTGCTTCCTTTTGGACTCTTAAGGAGATTAAGTGGTGAACCCTCCTATTTAAATCTTCTATTTCTTGTGACACTTTATCTTCATCAAGGAAATTCTCCTCAGAGTCAGATATATTGACTTGATCAATATCAATCAAGCTAATATTTCCATCAATTGTTCTAGGAACAAAATGTCTAATTGTATTTGAACTAGTCCTATCTCTCGTAGACACACTAACATGAGATATATCTTATTTAAAGCATGAGCATTATCTATATTTCCAAACAATCTAGAATGGAAACCTAATATATCATGTTCAGAATCTCTGGAAGAAGAATTAGACTTTGCATAAACAGGTCGATTAGGTGTCTTACCGGTATTGTTATTCTTTTGCACCCAAGCAGCATTTGATGGTTTGTGAAGCACTGATCTCTTCTGACCTCTTTGTGACTATTCTAGAAAACCTTCTTGCAAAGTTTCACAAGGATGCTTCTTCATGAATGATCTGGTGTTTTTTCCTCCTTGCATTATGCTTGTCTTCCTCACTTTTTTTTGTACTTCACAAGGACTAGTTCCAAGATAATAGAGTCGCCACCCACAACACTATGGGAAATATGAAAACAAGCTTTGAAAGAAATGATGCAATTCTTCAACCAAAATCATGTATCAAGAAAATAGAGAGAACTTTCAACAAGAGACTTCTAGACACCACTGCTATATTCCTTGAAACACCAATTTACTCTACAAACACACAATGATTTTCTTTATAAATTTAGGCACAAATTTGCGTTTGGATTCTCACTATTACTCTCCCCAGGAGAGTCGCCACTTTTGTTGTTCTCAAAATCTAATTCACTTTAACATTCTTATAGTGACATGATAACTTTGTATGCAAAAGTGATATTAAAGAAAAGGAAACTTCCAGGACAACATGTGATAAGGTTTGATTAACCTTCTACACTTCAAACTTATTCAAAGTCCAAGCGGGTATACCTTTTTGAACTAAATTCACACTTTTAAAAGATAAATCCATAGAAAACCAGTCCAAATACCAGTGGATCTAATCACCTTAAAAATAATTGAAACAAACGAATGAAAATTGTAGACACCTAAAAATGGTCAAACGCTTGCGAAGTCATACTTTAACAATTACGCATTGCCTCATTTTAGGTTTTTGCGTCGCATTAACATTTCTCCTATGTCACGCACTTGGTATTTATCATTTGTGAACATCGAGTCATTCTTCTACATTCTTCAATCATCTCGTCCTCAAATTTGGTCTTGTCGACAACATTATCCAATCATGATTTTGATCGAACTTATCTTGTTGCATCAATGTGCGTGCTAATTTGTCATCATTTTGGACATCGTCAATCCTAATTAGGGTTTTGTCCTCCTATCAATCTTGCGATCGATTTGTCATCAATCATTGCACTCTTATCAATCTTATCATCAATCTTATCATTTTGGACATCGTCAATCCTAATTAGGGTTTTGTCCTCTTTTCAATCTTATCATCTGGTGATCGGTTTATCAATCTTGTCGTTTTATGATCGATTTGTCATTGATCATTGTCATTGTTCGATCTTGTCATTTTGCGATCAATTTGTCATTGATCGTGGTCATTTTCAATCCTATCATTTTGCAATCTATTTTGTCATCGATTCTTGTCCTCTTGTCAATCTTGTCATTTGGCGATCGATTTGTCTATCGATCATTGTCCTTCTCAATCATGTCAATTTGGATCAATTTGTCATTGTTCCTCGTCAATTGGCACATTTTCTCAATCATTCATTTATCACATTGGTCATTTATCAGTCCAAAATCAAATCAAATCGAGTCAATTATCTTTCAAGACCTAATTCGTCTTCCAAGGTTTCGTGATTTCATCATTTAACCTTGTGTGTCATTTGCTTCCTTTAGGATTAATAAATTACTTATTTATCCTAAGTCTTCTCATTACAATTAAATCTTCATTTAATTGGCTAATTATTCCTCTTTGTGAATTGATTAATAAATGAAAAATTATTAATTAATTCACTAATTCCTAATTTCTAATTTTCATCAATTTCCTAATTTCTAATTTCTTAATTCCTCTTTTTCTAAATTTTCTAATTTCTTAATTCTTAATTTCAATTTCCTCCTATTTCTCTCCTAAATTTATGGAAATGACATAGAAATTTGTCATAGAATTTGTCATAAATTGTCATAAATTCTTGACATAGAAATTTGTCATAGAATTTGTCATAAATTGTCATAAATTCTTGACATAGAAATTTGTCATGAATTGTCATAAGCCTTGCATAGCAATTTGTCATAGATATGTCATAATTTTGCTATTCTTGATTTGAATTTCCATTTGAATTGCATCATGCTAATCTTGTCATTTATCCAATTCTTCTATAAATTGGATGATTTTCTTCAATCAAATCCCTTGATCCTTGATCTTGAATCCGAATCCTTAATCAAACTACCGAACTTATGCTTCTAGTACTCTTGAGCTTTTCATCAATCTTGCTTTCAATTGTATGTGCACTTGTAGGTGAGATCCCCAAATCCATTGAAGAGGAAAGAACAACAATGGAGCCGCATGGAAGGAGCATTCAATTCTGCATTTGGTTTGCATAATCTTTCATTTTGAATGCTTTGTTTTCATATCTCTATTGAGTGTGCTTAGGATTAGGTTCATTTGCAATGAGTGCTCTCATGATTGAGTTATCATGTCTTATGTTTTTATTGATCTACTTATTTTGTGATGATTCCTAATTTCTATGTTACATTAATTGGTGAACCCGACATGAATACTAACCTTCTAACCCTTTTACTGTGTTTTGGAGTGCTTCTAAGTTGATTTGCAGGTCAAAAACCCAAAAACAGGGTCATGCAGTGCATTCTGGACACTTCTGTGCTTGTGTGAAGCATTCTGCGCCTATGTTGAGCATCTTGCACCTGTGTATGCAACATTATGTGCTTGTGTCAGACATCTTGCGCCTGTGTCATGAGTTCTGCGCTTGTGTAAAGTCCAGAACAGAGGTGAAAAATGCAGTTTTTACTTGAAATTTTTGGTGTTTTTGCATTCTGTTTTCTGTGTTTTGGATTTTGGTACTAATTATTTGTGTAGAATCTTGGCATATGCATGGAAAATACTAAAAATCAAACTACTAACATGTTTTGTGCAGATTCGATGGTCAAAGACAACAAATCAAACCTCTAACTTGGGTTTTGCAGGTTGCCTTGGAAAAACAACCAAATTGTGTGCTTGAGATTTTTAATTAGGCACTTAGTGATTTATAAATAGGTGGGAATGAAAATTTTCTTGCTTTGATTGTTAAGTGTGACATTGGAGTAGGAGAGTATGCTCTCATCCTTCTTAGGGTGATCAGAAATCCAGATCTTCGATACCATGCTTGTGTTGTTGATTGAGTGTCTCCATTAGAGGGCCTGCCTTCCCGACCACTTTGCTTTAGCAAGCAAGTGATAATCGTGAGAAGGGAATGACCCAAAGTGAGTATGGCTAGAATTCCTTGGCATTCTAACTCACTATAAAAAAATACCCGATGAGCGAAAGCTTTGAAGGAAGTGTTACGTGGGAATTGCAGTTACTTGGGAAGTGATGACCCTTGAACTCTTTCTCATATCAACATCTAAGTAGGGCCTCTTGGTCTAAATCGCGCTTGCGCGACTACATTTTTTTGGTATCTTGATGGGCTTAATGTCTCAATCATGCTTGCATGACATCAAGGAGTAATGCTTAACAGAAATCCTTACTAAACACCTTGTTTTTAGAGGCCAAAAACCCTTCTAGTTGCTTGAGAAGGACAAATTCAGATACTTGGAAGAGATACTAAGTTCACCATGGGGAGATTCCATGGGGACTGATGCTTGGCTGCCCTGAGAAGTGAGTGCCGTGGAGGGGAGCCCGTGGGGTCAAGCATCTATGTATTCTCCTTGAATCTCATAATGAGTCTACCTCTCAAGTACCTAATGTCTTTGCCTACCATAAGAAATGTGGAAATGAGCATGAGTGTCTTGAGTCTAAGTTGCAATATCTTGTATTATTTGATTGTCAAAAGTTGAATTGCATCCCATTTCAAAAAGCAAAACAAATTGATTCAAAACGAGGTTAAACATAAGAGACATTCATCCAACAAAAATTCAACAAGATTCAAAAACTAATCTTCAAACATGGTTGTCAAATATTGTTCAAAATCTTGTATTAACATGCATGTCACTTACATTTAGGTTCATCCTAGGTTGCATTTTGCAAAGTCATTTGTCAAGTACCAAGGTTAGATGTCACCTAGGTCATACTCCTTTGCATATCAATAAGAGTCATCCATTTGCATGTGTCCTCTTGCATTAAAATCATACCATTGTCATACATTTGCACTTGCATATCCTTAGGTCTCTTCATTAAGCTTAGGTCATTATCATATCATATTAAGGTCATTTGCATAGTAATTGTCCCTTTGCATATAGTGTCAAAACTAGGTTTTGTCATACTTGAGTAATCCAAATCTTTGATAAACCCTAAGTCATTGTTAAGAAGTCTAGACCTTATCAAATCTTTTGTCCTTTTGTCATCAATATCATTTCGTCAAACCTAGCTTAGTATCCAAGCATATAGGGGAGACATTGTCATCTTGTCCTTTGTCACTTAGTTCTTTTGTCCTTTGAGGTCTAGACATCATTTCAATTTCCTAAAGGTCTCTTTTAGATTTGCATTTCAAAAGTTTGTCAAAATCTTCGAAAATAACCAAAAAAAATAGATTGCATTTTCATCTATTTAGTTTGCATTTAGTTGCATATCATACATTATCCTTGAAAAATTCCAAAAATATTGCATTTGCATAGTGACATGTCTATTGAAACAAGGTTCCAAGCACCAATGATGCAACAAAGTTTGACATATCAACCGACAATGCAATCACAATTCTATCCAGCCCAACAACAAGGCAATATTGATCAAACTTTTTATGATGAAACAAGTCTCCAAATACAAAAACTAGAGGAGAAACTAGCTCAAGAAAATGAGATTTTGGAACAAAGAGTGAAAAACATTGTGAAGAATAGATCACAAATGTCCAAAATGTTTCGAAAATTTCCAGGTCAAAATCCAAAGATTGAGCCAATTGATGTAAGATCTCTTCTTGAACGATCATACATACCAGCTCTCCTCTCCCAAATACAGATGATGAAACAATTTCAAGAAAAGAGACAACATCAATTTCAACAGTATGTGCCTCCACAACAAGAACAAGAAGGTGTTTACTATCAATCAGATTTTCAACCATCACAACCAATTGTTCAACAGCTCCAACATTTCCAACAGACACAACCAATGGTCCAATTTCAACAATATGTCCAACCAACTATACAATGTCAACAAATAGTTCAACCAATGGTGGAATATCAATGTCAACAACAAAAACCAAACATTCAAAAACAAAGGTTGCAACACACACCAACCCAAGTTTCAAACATGTCAGAACAATTGAACCAAGTCCAATATCAAAACATGACATCAAACCAACACCAACTCCTTGCCAAACAAGTTCAAATTCCAAATACAACCATGTCAAAACCTCGAAAGAAAGGTGGCTTTATTGCAATGCTCTTAAGGAAACTACCAAGTGAGTTCTTTGAGGAAGATCAAGATAATACAATTCTGTCTAGAAATGCCTCATTCCCCCACAAGCAAATTGACTCTCTAGTGGCATCTATCCCTACACCTTTAGAAGTTTCGCAGGAACCTTCCATATTGTCCTCATCAAATAATACACCCAAGGATGCAATTATCCAAGAGCTATCCATAATTGTTTGCCAAGATAATCCAGTTCATGATGCACATCCTTGTCATGTTTCAGAAAGACAAGACTCAATGCCACCATGCACTTTATTGCCATTACCTATTTTAGAGGACCCTATTCAAAGTCCCTCTTCCTCATGTTCAAGCATTGATTCCTTGCCAGAATCCATCACAAATATTCAAAGTGCATTTCCTTCAGGCCAAAGCATTAATCCCTTGTCTGAATCCCTCATGCATATCCAAAGTCCAACCTCATGTCAAGAGGATAATTTAGAGCACAAAGAAATGAGTCCTCAAACAGATCAAGATCAAGATCTTGAAACCGTATCATCCCATCCAATTATTGAGCAGGACCCCATCTTCCCAGACACTCACGATGATTCCCCTATTCTTGTCCATCCTATCCAAAGTCCTATTGACACTCCATTCCCTGAGCAAGATCAAGATATCCCAGTTCATCCAATCCCAAATGATCCCCTTCCATTTCATGAACATAATGTCCTTTCAAATCCCATTGACATTCCACTTCCTGAGAAAGATCAAGATATCCTTTCCATCCTTTATGATGATCCCATTGAAAGTCAAGAGCAAAGCACCTTTAAAGAGGATTCCAATGATCTTCCTCCTTGTCAAGATCAAATTATTTCTTTAAATCCTCCACAAGATCCACTTGTTCCTCCATCTCCACATCCTAATCTAGCATATCCACTCCAAGATTGCATTTCTTTTGATGATCCCATTATTTCTCCCATTCCATCTCTTGAAGAGCCCGTCATTGAACCATGTCCACTACACAATCCTAGTCCCCCTCATGATCCTAATCCCCCTCATGATTCTAATGTGCTAGTGCAAGATGTTCATGAACCCACGACATGTACAATGGGTTCTTCCACTTTGGTGAAATCCAATCCACTTCAAGATCTCATTATTTCTCTCATATCATATCCACCTCATAATGGACTCGCATCTTCTTCCCAAAGAAAAGAGTATCCTACAAGTCAAGATATTCATAAAGGCAAAGGAGTAGACCTTTATGAGAAAGAACCCCTCCATATCAAAGAAAATGTTAAGGGTCATGTCTACACAACTCACTCTCAAGATGTTGGTATCCCTCCTTCAAAATCAAAACATACACCTTCCCCATCATCGCTTCCATCCATTCTAGGTCCCTATATCCCTCCATCTCCTATGCAACATCAGCAAAGGCACACATCTTGGAGAACCTTCCATCCATCCCACATGCCTCCATATCATTCCCATCCACATCGACATTCATTCCCTCTTCCAAGAAATTTGGATGCCAAGCATAAAAGTCATAAGTCTAGCAATCCACATGTATTCAAAGATCAACATGTCCAATATAATCGACATTTCAAAACAAAGAACAAATTGATCTATAAAGAAAAAGAAATATCCAAAAGGCCACAAAGGCCCACTGAGCAAAAAAAAGCAAAGTCAAAATCTATATGGGTTCCTAAATCCCTTGTGCAAGCAATGCACTCCAAGGAACCACAAAAGCATGAGAAATCAAAAACCATGTGGATCCCTAAGCGGCTCCTTGAAGCACAAAAGCCTAAAGAAACATCCAACTTGGCATCCAAAGTTGCTATTCCTCCATCACCTTCTTCATCCATTTTGGGCCCTTATGTCCCAAAATCCCAAGCTATTCCTCCATCCAAACCTTCCAAGTCTATTTCTCCATCACCTTCTTCATCCGTTTTGGGCCCTTATGTCCCAAAATCCATAGCCTTTCCTTCGTCAAAATCTCAATATACAAAATACGTCTTTCCTCGATCAGTCCATCACCCCTCAAGGTGTGTGCCAATGTCGATCTTGCCTTCATCTCCATCCACTGAAGCCCAATTCTTCCAATACCCTACCTATTATCCAATGCATATTTTCCATCCTTCCATCCCTTTGATCCAATCCTTTGCATAAATCCTCGCCTTAGTTTCATCTCATTTTCCATGTCCTTATCCTACCAACGTCTTTGAGCATACTTTTAAAGGTCATGGTCCATTTATTTCAAGTCTACTATCCAAACAAAAAAGACGCTTGAGTCCTTCTTCCATCCCCTATCATGTGTCCATCTTCTATTTAAAATGTCAAAATACAAAAAAAAAAGTGAGAAAAAAAAAGAAAAGAAAAAAAAAAAGAAAAATAATTCGTCCACTGGTGAAAACTTGGCAAACAGGCGCTTTGGGCAAGTACCGTGATGAAAACCTAGCAAATAGGCGTCATGCGTAATCTATGAACTTCTTGCATACCACACTTGGGGGCAGGTTTCCTCCTTCATATCCTTTTGTCCTCCATTTTTCCATTATCCTATCATACCATGTCATTACCCTTCATATCCTATTATCCCTCATGTCCATTTTCCCTTTCCACCTTTGATCTTGACAAGGCTGAGAATCGTCATGAACATCATGTATCTTGTTTGCAACTTTTAGTCCATCATAGCTTTTGGTCTTTATCCATTTGCTTATTAGAACCTTTCATCCATTTTGTCCATTTTCATCCATATTCCCTGTCTTATTGCAACTTTCTGCCACTATCCCTTAGCCTACCCCGACCTTCAGTCCATGTCCCTTATCCATTCTTGGTCTTGCTTATCCTATCCATATCTTATCACTATCCATACACTCTTTTTCATTCCTTGATCTTGATCTGACATAAGGACGCAAAATTTAAACATGGTTTCAAAAACCTCTTGACATGTCCCTCATGCCATGTTACTGCTTTACATTGTCATATTCAGTCTCTTATCCCATCATGCAATAGCCCTTGAAAATTGCATCTGCGTTGTCTCCATAATAAAAGGCCTTTGTCTTCCCTCTATCCACCATCATTTCAGCCAAGCCTATTTATTCACCTATCATATTCCTTGCCTTGCTAGACACTGGGGGCAATAAAATAAAACCATAAAAATTGAAAAATGTCTTGAAAAAAATCATAAAAATTGAAAAATGTCTTGAAATAATTCAAAAAAATTGAAAAAAATCCAAAAAATCATAAAAATTGAAAAATGTCCTAAAATAAAAACAAAAAAATTGAAAAATGACCTGAAATAATTCAAAAAATTAAAAAATGACCGGAAAAAAATCATAAAAATTGAAAATGTCCTGAAAAAATCTTTAAAAAATCACATAAAGTCCTAAAAAAAAAATGAACAACAAAAAAAATTGTAAAACTCCAAAACACAAAAAAACACGCATTTTGCAATAAATTATTCCTTTTGAGCATTAGACAGCTCATTGTGTATACATCCAACAACGCGCAATCAAACATTGTGCTTTAATGAAATCATGCTTTAACAGATGACCTTTTTCAATCCAAACCAAATATTCAACCTGATTAAAATTGTCATATCACTCGAATATCGGCATCAAAATCATTTGTCCTTGTTCCTACTATCATGGGTCTTATACAGGGTGTGGTATACTCGAAACCAGACTGTGTCCTATCTTAGACGGGGTATCACATTTCCTGAAACCAGACAGCATGATCATCCTATCAGCACTTTCAACTTTTGACAATGAAGATCAAGATGTTTGTCTGATTTGCTTGAATTTGTGAGTCTTATCTTTTTATTGATTTATCTTTGGCTTCGATCATGTTCCTATGTTGCTCGATGATGTCACTGAGTGATTTAGAGTGACCGGGATGGTTCATGATCCCTTTTTCTTTTTTTGATTGTGATTGTCATTTGTCTGTGATGTGTCTGTCTTTTGCAAAAAGGGTTGCATTTCAGCTCAGGCCTTCAATGCCATGATGCTACGCATCCATTTTGCTATATCAAATAAAGGTTCTCACCTACTTATGTGCATTTGTGAAAGCAAGTTTTCCTTCATATCTAACTATCTCTATCTAATTTCTTCTTACTAACATTTCTTCCATCAGTCTTGGCAGTCCATTTAATCCTATCATTTTCTATCATTCTTATCGATCAATTGGCCTCTTTTCTGCATGTTTCCGGCCAATTCCTTGAGGGGGCATGCATATGTCATTATTATTGTCTGGGGAATTTTCATATGTCATTGTTATTGTCTGGGGCATTTTCATTATTGTTCTTTGAAACAACGCTTAAAATCGCATTGTCTCAAAGAGGGGCAAAATGTAGACACCTAAAAATGGTCAAACGCTTGCGAAGTCATACTTTAACAATTACGCATTGCCTCATTTTAGGTTTTTGCGTCGCATTAACATTTCTCCTATGTCACGCACTTGGTCTTTATCATTTGCGAACATCGAGTCATTCTTCTACATTCTTCAATCATCTCGTCCTCAAATTTGGTCTTGTCGACAACATTATCCAATCATGATTTTGATCGAACTTATCTTGTTGCATCAATGTGCGTGCTAATTTGTCATCATTTTGGACATCGTCAATCCTAATTAGGGTTTTGTCCTCCTATCAATCTTGCGATCGATTTGTCATCAATTGTTGCTCTCTTATCAATCTTATCATCAATCTTATCATTTTGGACATCGTCAATCCTAATTAGGGTTTTGTCCTCTTTTCAATCTTATCATCTAGCAATCGGTTTATCAATCTTGTCATTTTACGATCAATTTGTCATCGATCGTTGTCATTGTTCAATCTTGTCATTTTGCGATCAATTTGTCATTGATCGTGGTCATTTTCAATCCTATCGTTTTGCAATCTATTTTGTCATCGATTCTTGTCCTCTTGTCAATCTTGTCATTTGGCGATCGATTTGTCTATCGATCATTGTCCTTCTCAATCGTGTCAATTTGGATCAATTTGTCATTGTTCCTCGTCAATTGGCACATTTTCTCAATCATTCATTTATCACATTGGTCATTTATCAGTCCAAAATCAAATCAAATCGAGTCAATTATCTTTCAAGACCTAATTCGTCTTCCAAGGTTTCGTGATTTCATCATTTAACCTTGTGTGTCATTTTCTTCCTTTAGGATTAATAAATTACTTATTTATCCTAAGTCTTCTCATTACAATTAAATCTTCATTTAATTGGCTAATTATTCCTCTTTGTGAATTGATTAATAAATGAAAAATTATTAATTAATTCACTAATTCTTAATTTCTAATTTTCATCAATTTCCTAATTTCTAATTTCTTAATTCCTCTTTTTCTAAATTTTCTAATTTCTTAATTCTTAATTTCAATTTCCTCCTATTTCTCTCCTAAATTTATGGAAATGACATAGAAATTTGTCATAGAATTTGTCATAAATTGTCATAAATTCTTGACATAGAAATTTGTCATAGAATTTGTCATAAATTGTCATAAATTCTTGACATAGAAATTTGTCATGAATTGTCATAAGCCTTGCATAGCAATTTGTCATAGATATGTCATAATTTTGCTATTCTTGATTTGAATTTCCATTGGAATTGCATCATGCTAATCTTGTCATTTATCCAATTCTTCTATAAATTGGATGATTTTCTTCAATCAAATCCCTTGATCCTTGATCTTGAATCCGAATCCTTAATCAAACTACCGAACTTACGCTTCTAGTACTCTTGAGCTTTTCATCAATCTTGCTTTCAATTGTATTTGCACTTGTAGGTGAGATCCACAAATCCATTGAAGAGGAAAGAACAACAATGGAGCCGCATGGAAGGAGCATTCAATTCTGCATTTGGTTTGCATAATCTTTCATTTTGAATGCTTTGTTTTCATATCTCTATTGAGTGTGCTTAGGATTAGGTTCATTTGCAATGAGTGCTCTCATGATTGAGTTATCATGTCTTGTGTTTTGATTGATCTACTTATCTTGTGATGATTCCTAATTTCTACGCTACAAAAATTGTACTCATGTTTAGTATTGACCTACAAAATATGTAATAGACAGTCTTGATCTATACCAGTGCCTTATCCAAGGTCACATAGTCATCTAAGTTCAAACAATATTCCCGCAATCAAATATCTTCACATATCCCATTAGTTTGGCTTCTGCAGATCCCTATATATGCCTGACATACATAAGAATTCATTCATACCAAATTAAACCGCACTCATCCAGATTCAAAGTATCCCACAAAGAATTTACTGGTAGAAATGATTCCTACATATTTAATTCCCCTCCTGAAGAGAAAAGCTAAGAAACATATCTACTGAAAGTTGCCTTGCAACCCCTATTCAAATGAAATAACCCTAAATTATTCAGAATGAAACAGTAAACACTTGCAAACATATTTGAAGACAACACAAAGTTTAAACTCAAAACCGATGGTCTGTATATTGATATTTTCTTCAAAAAAGTATTACAAAAACCTTTGAATATCCTCCATTACAACTTGGAAAACCCCAGATAAATTTATGCAGCTTTTTCTTACAATTCTTTTGCGATCCTCTTTCTACTAGTCCTGGTATCCATTTATAACAATATGGATGCATAAAAAGCTTTGGACTTTCCTAGGAGAGTTTGTTACAATCATTACTTCTCAAGAAGAAGTTACACAACACTTTACAAATGCAGTTAGAAGTCTCTTTCAACATCTGCGGCTTCTTACTCTTGTTGTTCTATTGCAACACCTTCTAACTACTCCACATCAAGCACTGCATATTTATTTGTCCATTCCTGATACACCTCATCAGTAGGCCATGAGAAGTTAATTACTTTTTCTTTTTCTTGGCTAATCTTTTCCAAGAATTTCTCATTTTATTGTCCTCTGAATTTAGGAAACCATAATGAGATTTGATTTTCTCAATCTCTTCAATTGTTTTAACAAATATGGAGGCATCCTCTTATTTGACAATTCCTTTTATCCTTAATGACAATTTGTCTTCTAATTCCTTAAGCCATATTTGTTTGTCCTTTAATTGGTTTGGGCTGACAAAACCTCCTGGGAGAAATTCAAAAACCTGATCAATGTACCCTTTCTTGTACAAGTTGATCTTTTTGTCTGTTTTATCTACTCCTTCTGCAAACTTTACTAAATCCTTAGTCATATCATTTGTAGATTTAATAATAGGGTCAGGCCCTACCTCATCAGAGGATACACAAATTAGTTCTATATCCTACTCTTTGGGTCTCCATTTATCAAAAATAAGCATTAACACAGCCTTGTCCCCATTTAACTCATTCCACATTTCCATAATCTTAGTCATGTTGTTATACATTAGTGAAGACCCTATAGTGTCAGCAAAACTTAAAATTGTAGCCTTTACCCTCTCTTCATATTTCTTTGCATATAAGGCTTGAGCCTGTTTTAAATTCTCCAACTCATAGGGAGTGATCTCGATCAACTGAGAACTAGAAGGTGCTGGAGATGGTGGGAACTCAATAATGGGGCTGGTAGGTGGAGGTCTTGTAGGAGAAGAGGAGATAATCAATGTTGAGGACTCACCTTGATGGTATTGTCCTGCCAACTGGCTTTGCAGCTTTGTGATGATGCTATCTTTACCTCTTACCTCTTCCTTGGCATTGTTGAGAGCTTTTAGAACTGTCTCCAACCTAACTAGGAGATCTACCTTTTCCTTGGCCTCCCTTTCTACTACTGCAACACTAAACTTTGTAGTCTCTAGCATAGTGCTAGCAGCTTCCACTACCCCAGTGCTCTGCATTCTTTTCACTATCATTCCTCCAAGGTAACTTGACCCTAGGGTGTCCTTATTCCTCTTATTTTCATCTCTTTTAAGAGACCACATGACTAGTGCAACATTATCTTTGCTGAAAATGACTCCCTCCATAGGTTCAGTCTCTTTTCTTACCGCCTCTAAAACCAAGGCATCTGCTATGTCCCTTCCCTGCTCAGGAGTGATGGTCTTAAACTCATCAGCCATTTCTCGCTTTATCTCTTCCTCTACCATAGCTGGATCTCTATGGGGCTGCTCACTTTTCCTCTTTTCACACCTAGCATTAAATTTATCAATGTTCTACTTCCACACAAATTGCATGAAAGCTTATGATGTGAAAATGTTACTATCAACCAAGAAATCTTCACTGGCTTGCTTGATGTGAGGGTCCCACTCCTGGCCTTTGAACTCATTAGCAGTGATGTTCATTTCAGCCATAAGGGGCTCCTCTGGCATTCCCTCTTCCACTTCATCATATGTGTATGCTATCTCTCCAAGGCTGCCTAACTATAACAGTTTCCCAGCTACTACCTGTTCATCTCCTATATGAGTAGGGGATTGAGATGGAGAGTACAAAGGTTCATCAGATTGTACTTCTTCTCCCTCTCTTTGTCTCTTTGGGCTATCTTGAATGTCAATGACATCCTGTATCTTCCTCTTCCCTTTTGAGGTAGAGGGCTCCCCTGTTGTTGGCATCAACATACTATAGTTGGACTTCTTGTGCAACATGTAATCACCAGGAGGGATTGCTCAGGAAGATGCAAACCTATTTAGAACCAATCTTGCTTTCTCAAGGTTGTTCTTAATTACAACCTCCCTCTTTTCTTTCAATGTTTGCATCACATCTTTGAAGCACAGAATTAAGAACTTTATCTTCTCTTCAAAAGGGTGAAAGCTAGACAAAGGGTCATAGCTAATGTCAAATTGGTGTACAAAGTCTAAAGCCTTTTTGTAGGCCACCCACTTTACCTTCCTCAGCTCTTTCTCATCTAAAACAAACTCATTCCTAATGAGGCCTTCAGGAAATTGGAATTGGTGGGGTCTACCTCTACATATTGCCCTCTTTCTGAACAAGCCATTGAAGAAGTCTTCAAGGTCAACACATCGGGATACTACAGTTCACAAATGGTATGGTTTAGGGAAATCTTCAAAGAACTTCCAACCTCCTTTAATTATCACAAATTGATGTGCTATGGTAACTGTAGGGAAAATGGTCCCTTTACCTTTGCCTGTTAACTCTGCCTCCTGCACACCACCAATCTGCCTGAGGATCTCTGCAATTCCCACTTTAATAGGGACCTAGTAGGGTAACAAAAATGGAGTGCCTTTGAAGCCATATACTCTAAAAACTGTGGAGACAGGGTATAATTAAATATCACCCCAATTGTGGACAATTTTAACATTCTCAGCAAACTCTTGGATTCTCTGAACAGATAAGAGTCCTAATCTTTGATGCAAAACATTTATCAAACTTTAAGAAGCTTGCATCTTCTCTATCCCATGATAGCATTGTACTCCATAACTGCACTGGCATCTTCTCTCCATCTTTCTCTTTCACAATATCCATCCCATTTGCAAAATAGTCACCACCCTTCAATAAAAACAAATGCATGAGTAGGGAGTACCACCCAAAAGGCCTATCCACTTTCCCATTTTTTATTCCTATCAATCCTTCATGGATAGCATTAGTGATAAAGGAAGCATAATCAAAGGTCACTACCAAAGAGGGGTTCAAAATTTGAGCAATCATTAACCTGTAATGAGTTGCCATATTTGCCTCAACATCTTCTCCTAGAATTTGGCAAAGTGACCAATATAATCCTTTGGCCCTAAGGGTAAACTGATTTAAAGAAAAAAGCTCCTCAATGTTAGGTCCTAAAACTATTAACCCACCTATCTTCACAAAGAATTCTTTAAGAGGCCCATTTCTAGGGTGGTTCCTCTGCACATTGTAAACCTGAGCTAGTGATTTAAAATTAGTAGGCTCTAGAAAATTGGGAAATTCACTAAGCCCAAAAGCATTTTTGAACTCCTCACTATTTATTTCAATGAGGGTTTTCCCACTTATATCCTTGACACTTCTTGTAATTGGGTCATAGTTGTGTGCAATCTGAGTTAGTAGATCCACATCCATGAATACTCCAAGGACCACTAATTTGCCTACATCCAACTCCTAGCTACTATTCTGTGGGGCTGGGGAGTTTATCATGCCAAATCCAACCTTAAATAATCCCAACCCAGACAACCCAATTTGAGGGTCTCTTAGCTAGTTACCCTTATCATATAATCCCTGTCCTATTTTTAGGCGAGGAGCTCTTGGCATGAGTTCTTTTACCTTTGCGGCCACATTAGTTGATAATGTCAACTATTCAAGGAAGTCATCATAGATAGCCCTCTCCTGGTAATTAACCTTTCCTGAGAATTCTCATTTAGGTTCCATCTTAAAAACTATGCAAGCAATTTAACTATTATCCTCAACTATTCTGTGACAAATCAGGACCTCAATTAAAACACGCTGTTAAGTAATTGCCAAACAAGAACATAAGAGAACCTATTTTTTGCTTGAAGAAATCCGCTTTGCAACTGAAGAAATTTTCTCTGTAAGCGCTTCTTTGCAACTACTCTTCAAATTGATGCCTTCATTCAATTGATATGAGATCATATACGGTAGTCGAGCTCTTAACTGTGACATTGATACCTCATGCTTCGGCCGTCCCTTCAGAATTGAATTCATAAAAGAGTTCAAAAAAATTTCTCCAACTTGTCATAACATGCTTGTGTGTTTTCCTTTTCGCTCTTTCGCCATTTCGCAGAGCATAACTTTCTAGCAATTTCGCTAAACAAAATCACGCCAGCCATCTGATCAGATGAGACTTGATCAACCTTTACACTACCTTAACCTCTTTTCTTTTGCATCAGGCCCTACCTCTTTTCACCATTTCACAAGCTTTATCCCATGAGCACTTTCCTTTCGCAAAGCTATGCCAAGTGTTAGATGGAATTCTAACCACCTAGCCTTTAACCCCTACCAGGACTGTCAACTTTTTCACTAACCGTGCCTCATCTTGACTGCTAACGATTTTTTGCTATTTCACAGGAGTTAATCTGCTTGCATCTTCGGGCCACAAAACAATGAAAAGCATTGGATCAATCTTGAGATGACCATCTTGTAAGTGAGACCTTTATTGCTTACCCCACTTATTCACTGGTTAACAAATGGCACATGGCATTCAGCCATTAGCTCTAGGAAACTCTTCGGGTTTAGTTTAGAGTCAACCACGTGTCACTATTTGCTACATAACCGCCGGTTACACCCTTGCGGGTCTTGATTCACCTTTTGAAACTATGTGTCAAATGACACATCACCATCAAGCTTTACAATAAGTAATAGTTGTCGCTCCATGTCATGCCAAGAAGAATCTCTTTTTCTCTTTTGCCATTTCATGGGCCTTAACATTCATTTGATTTGTAGCCATGAAACAACGAGAACCCTTGGATCAAAACAAAGTTGATCCGTTTTAACCTTTATGCTTTATTTGCTCTTCAGGCCCACCTTTTCCTTTCACCATTTCATGGGCTTCAAAACACAAGCATCTTACCCTCACGAACACATGCGGACCATTAGATTATATCAAACTTGTTCAATGCTTAACAAACTACTCGAATCCGGCAGACGTGGGTTTTCTAACACAACATTATCCACCTGGTGTCTAGTCACTCCTGAACTGATGTGTCAACTTTCTACTCACTGAGAAGAAACATCGAGATCCACCTTTTCCTTTCCACCTATATCTACCAGGTCATTTCTTATCCTGCAGCATGACTCATCTTCTTGGACCCACCTTTTAGTCCTTAAATCTGATTCACTGACCACTTTGATTTTCAGCCACGTGCCATTATCTTACTTGCCGTCTCAACCAGCTGGATTGCTTGCTTGGAACGCCATGTCATTTCACTATTTCGTGAAAGCTATCTTTCGAGCATCTTCCTCCTGCGAAACTATGCTAGCCGTTAGATCTTTGAGAACCTATGCATTTGTTATGCTTCTATTAAAACTCTCTTTTCCTGGGCCAAAAACCTTTCTCTATTTCGTAGAGCATAACATATGAATATCTATCAGTCACGAAACAATGTGAACCATTGATTTCTCTTGAACTTGATCACCTTTTAGCCATGCAAAAGTCTTCACCGCCGGGTCCTGCCAAGCCTTTTCACCATTTCATGAAAGGTAATTCACTTTCTTATTTTGGTTGTGAATCAATGCCAGTCGTTAGATCTTGAGCAAGATGGAGTTTCATTAAACCAGACCAAATGCACACATTTGAACATGCTTTTCCCTTTCACTATTTTGCATAGCTTAACACACCCACAACTTCGCTTAACAAAATGGTGAAAGCCATAGATTCATCTGGAAGTTGCGCAACACTTACTGGACCCGACAACATTAGAAGGAAAAAGGCATTAGGCATAAAATTTTACAATTATTTAATGACTGCCTAGGTAAATAACAAGGGGGACACTTCACACGACCCCAAGACCCATTACTTAAGTGGATAAAGTAATGCAAGAATATAAACCAGAGGGTTTTGATAAGACATTTGAGCGATTTAAAACCAAAAACCCTAAACCCTTAAGGACTTAACATAGATTTGAAGAAGTTGATAGCGTGCCTGACTCAAAATTTCAAAAACTTAGCCAATTATGGGAAAAGAAAACCCATTTCTTAAATAGTGATTATAGAACCTCTTTGCTTATGGTGATCTCTGGTAGGTTAGTTTGAGTCTGCATTTCTACAAGCAAGGGTTTAGGTTTCTTAGTTGTTTTCAGTGGCACAGTCTCTATATTAACCTTTACCTCATCCTTCTTCTCATCTGATTTCTCACTGTGTACCTCAGTCTATTTCTTAGAATTTTCCACTACTGGTTTATCTGACTGAGACTCTATGTTTTCTACCAGTTTCTCTGTGTTTACCTCTGAATTGTCTACAGCCGGTATCTCAACAAATTTGTCAGTACTATCAGTTGTCGGTTGCTTAGTAGATACATCAGTATGTACACCAGTGGTATCTGCCTTTCCTGTATCTAGGGGGTTAGTTGACTATTCAATTTGTTGTCCAATCCTAATTTCAATATTGCCAATTGTATCCTCAATATTTGTCTCAACTATAATGTCTTCTATCGGTGGCTCAGTTGCCACATCTCTCTTCTTAGTTGTTTCCTTATCCACCACAATGCTAACTTCCTGTGTGTCAATATTCATTGTAAAAAATACCTTTGAATCAGGATTTGTGTCCTCATGTGTTGTCTCCATACTCTCAATAGTATCTGTTACCAGTGGTGTATCAATAGTTTGTGCCGGTGGAGTATCAGAAGGAGGTGGGGGCAAGTCATCTATTATCTTTATGCTCGGAGGTCCACCTACCTTACCTTTACCTTTATCCTTTTCTTTTTGATAGACTTTAAAAGTCTTTGGCTATTTAAGCTATTCTTGGTTTTCCTTTTCAACAAAGAATATATCCCATTTATCCATTGTCTCTTCTGTGATCTCATTAACTCTGCCAGCCATTAATGTTACATGTCAATGACCAGTTGAAAATACAGTTCTGTTTGCTTCACTTATTAATTCATCAATCTCTTGTGTTGAATTCACTAGGTGAACTGGAAGTAGTTTTTCTATTTTATCTTCTTGTCTAGTTCAATAATTGCTAACCTTTTAGAATCTAGCCTTCTATGCAAGTCACTGGGTAAATCATCTACAACCTCAATCAAAAATATTTTGTAGATATCCAAGTGTAGGATAACATTGTTTTCTATGCTTTCTTTTTCTTCATTTGAAAATGTGTTATACAACTTGCTAATGTTCGATAAGTTGCCATCTTTAGTTATTTAATGTAGAAGATTGTCAAGTGGAGGAACAACTTGTTTTACTTTCTTCTTTCTTGGAGTTATCTTCTTTGCCGGAGGCCTAACTGCCTGTTGTTTCCCTCTTGTTCTCTTAGGTGTAGGAGTGGGTACCGATGAAGGTTTTCTTTTTCTTACTACCCTTTTAAACTCTGTCGGTATTTCACTGATAGAGGAGGTACCAATTAGTGAAAGATGTGTTTCCAATTGTAATCCTTCTAAGTTGCTCTCCTTAATACCAGTTTTGTTCAATATGTCTTCCTTGATTGCTTTTGCATGTCTTGTTCCTTTTCTAACTGTTTGTTCAGTTTTCTTTATTCTTTTCTGTGATTGAACTTTGCTTTCAATTGTTTCCGCATTTCCAAATACTTATTCTATTGGTTCTTTAGGGGCTTCTAGAAGTGCTTTTGCATAAGTTTCTATTATGTTTTCATCAGCTTCATATCCCATTTCTGTGACCCAAACTATCCTCGGAACCATTGCCTCCATCCAGATTTCATCTTTCTTTATTACAAAGCATATCTCCTTTTGATATTTATCAACTATAGCTTGAGATAGCCTTATCCTTGTTTTCATCCTAGCCTTCAGTGCCTAAAAATTTTCATTTATGTTCTTCTCCCTATCATCTCCCATGTTGTTTAAAATATCCAAAAGCTGTTTTCCTACCAGGATGTCAAATCCAAAATCCTTTCTACCAATACCGGGAACTTCCTTGGTGATATATAGCAGTAATCATACACGTAAGTTGCCAAATATAAATGTCCCTTTCTTGTCCCCTTTGATTTTCTTCAGATTGTGTATTAGCTCATCTTTTAACCATTTGCATATGTCAATCTTTGTACTATTGTTTACCATGTCATAATCACTTTTGATACATAAGCTAGAAACAGAGTTTAATTTGTTGGCATGTGTAACCTTGTATCCAAGAATCATGATAATGAATTTTACATTGATATCCTTTACATCATTTACTCTCAAGGATCTCTTATCAGAGGTTGTACCGGTCAAGGTCATTACAGTGTCATTTGGAACCTTTTTAGTTTTGTCAAGCCTGCTACCGGTGGAAGGTAAGCCTATCACTGCCCTAACTGCTTCTTTTGTTATCTTGTGAATGGAATCCAACCAAAAGAACTTCCCATGTACTCTGCTTAATACAATCCTTATAACATCCTTTGGAAAATCAGGGATACTAAGAATCTCCACAAAGCCTAGGGTTTCAACTATCTTATGTTCTGGTTTCACATTTCCATTAACATCACAAATTACTATTCTATACATGTTCATTATCTCTTCAGCTCCTAGTTCTTCAATATGACAATGTATGTAAATTCTAGGATCCTTAGCATAAGCAACTCCTTTGGGTATTTTTAAAAATGCTCCTAGGGTATCATCTTTCTTCGCAATTTTGGGAATAATTTTAAATACAGGCCTAGGGAATTTAATCACTTCAATTACAGTAGGGTTTGCAATGAATTCAGGTGCAAAGGAGGAAGTCAATGTATAAATACCTTAATATTCCTTTAGGTTTGAATGCTTGAATGATTTGCTTCACTTCTCGCTATGGATGCCTTCGCTCGATATTTTTGCACTCTAAGGAAATTTGAATGCCCGGTGAAGGAAAAAGAGCCAAAACACTTGCTTTATAATGTCATTTCCTTCAACTGCCACATTGAATGCTTGCCGATTAAGTGAAACTTAACATATCTTCGGGTAAAGAAGTATTTCAACTTCTCACCATCAACTGAGGGTAAATTAGCATTTTTTTCAATTTGTTGCCATACCCCCAAAAATTTTCTTTTCAATTAGAAGAATCTCCTACCGGTGGAGTGATACTTTGCTCTACTAGTGAAGGAATAGCTTTATCACCATTCATATCTGACTTCCTGATCCATTGTTTTGAAAATTCTTGCTTTACTTCTTCAACCTTCTCTTTACCTTTCAAACTAGGTCCTTTGTTATTTGTCGGTGATGCCTTACTTCTACAAAGTTTTGCAATATGTCCAATATTGTTACAAGCATAACAAGTCACATTGTTTTTCTGAATAGCTTTTCCATATCCTATGCTGGTATGTGTTCTACATTGATTAGATAAGTGTCCAAATCTTCCACAAACATAATATCTTACATTCATTCTACAATTTTCTGAATTGTGACCAACTTTATTGCATTTAGAACATTGACTAGTGGGTGCATTGGTGTTCTGATAATTTCTAGATCTACACTGATTTTCTCTATGACCATACTTGTTACCGTTAAAGTATTTTCCATTGAATTTGTAGGCATTAGGTTGTCTTACCAGTTTACTTTGATCATGATTGTTTGCAGTACCCAAGCTTTCACCAACTTCAAATACAAGACCATTAGTATCTCCATTAGGTTTCTAATTTTTCAACATGTCATCAAGTTCCTCTGCACTTTTCTTGAACTTCTCCTTGTGTTGATTTGTAGTAGCCAACTCATTTTCTACAAAATATTTCTATCTCATGAGTTTAGTTTTATCATGCTCCAAGTGAATTATATTTGTCTTCAACATATCATTTTCATAACTAAATCTTATATTTTCATTTCCAGCATCATTGATTCTCCTAGCCAAGTCATCTTCATTCTTCTTTCGGTCTTCAATGTCTTTAAAAAATCTCATTGTCATATCTTGCATCTCATTCCTCAAGGCCATGTTATCCTACTTCATCTTTCTTACAAGATCATTAAGAGTTTCTTTTTCATCATCATCACTTTGCATCTTCTCATGAAGTTCTCTTCTTTTGTTCCTAGCAATAGTGACATTTTCTTGAAGTCCTTGAATGATTTCCCATGCAGCCTTCTGATCATCTTCAAGTTTCATATTCTTCAACTTTTCTACATCATAATCTGCAAGAGTTGTTTCCAATTGCTTTCTCAAGTTTTTCATCTGTACCATAGTCACAATCTTCCTCAAGTTGTTAGGCTTTTGAAAATAGAGGACTAGGCTCTGATACCAATTGTTAGGATTCCCAAAGATACTGAGAGGGGGCAGTGAATCAGTATCTAACCGGTTAATGGATTTTCTGAACTTATTAAATAGATTACATTCCAAAATAGTGTACCGGGAAACAAGAATTAATGTAGTAAATAAGATCAATAAACACAACATAGAAAGCACACCATAACACAATATTTTTAACGAGGAAACTCGGTGTGGGAAAAACCTCGGTGGGATTTGTGACCTGCAATATTTGCTTAATGGCCAATAAGTGAATACTACTGATACAATAGGGGCCTACACATGCAGGAAGGCCAACTACCTAAATCTCACTACTTAAATACAAAAAGGGAAGTCTCACTGACTCAAAAAAGTGGATTATGTAAATCCAATGACATGTATAGCTTCAGTTTAGCATCTGTTATGCTAGGTTCAATACCAGTTTAAGCTCATACAACTTCCAAAACCCTATTCTAGAGTCTACCTTAATATTTGCATCTTCCTATTACATTCCTTCCATGCATTTCACTTCAAATGATTTACAAGATCGCATACTTATATATGAGTCCTATTACAATTCGCCTTGTCATCTTCCAAAAAGATTTTACAATTAAATACAAAATACAATAAACAAAATCTTGTCGGCCAGGGTGCCGGTAAACATCTTTTGTTGCTGTCATTGTCGATGTCTATGCCTGTGTCAGTTCCATAGGATTGTAAGGTTTCCATCAATGACAATACCTTCAATCACCTAAAATTTCTCATTGGAGTGTGCATTTTCCAACAAGTATCATCAAAACGTAATTCAAGAAAAACCCTGAAAAGTAATTTGTTTTTCAAAAAATCCTAATCTAACTTCTCCAACTTGCAAGAAGAAAAAGTTAATGAAATATAAAATCTCTTGGTGGGCTTACACAAGCCTAATTTCAAATCTTGGTTACAAATTTTTCACTCCTAATGCTGAAATGCCCTAAAATTTGACTAAGTCTGAAATTTGGAAGATCCTCCAAAAACAATTTTGCATTAGAACTCCTGGAGGTCCGAAACCCCTCTCAAACATCTTGACAATATATATGGAATATAACTTAAAGTATAAGTGACATTATTAAAAACCTGCAAGAAGAAAAAGTTAGTGAAATATCAAATGTCTTGGTGGGCTTACACAAGCCTAATTTCAAATCTTGGTTACAAATTTTTCACTCCTAATGTTGAAATGCCCTGAAATTTGATTGTTTGAAATTTGGAAGATCCTCCAAAAACTTGATTTTTGCATTATAACTCCTGAAGGTCCAAAACCCCTCTCAAACATCCTCACAATATATATGGAATATAACTTAAATTATAAGAAAGAGAAAAGAGAGGAAATGTCACTTATATTTAAATTTTATATTCCATATATATTGTGTTAGATTCAATGACAATCCCAAAGACACTGAGAGGGGAGTGAATCAATCTCTAACCAGTTGATTGAATATTTAAACTTATTTATAACTTGGCAACCCAAAACAGTGTATCAGAAAACAAGATTTAATGTAGCAAACACAAATAATAGAGACAACATAGAAACTTACCATAACACAAGATATTTTAACGAGGAAACTCGGTGTGGGAAAAACCTCAATGGGATTTGTGACCCATAATATTTACTCACTGGCCAATGAATAAATACTACTTACAATAGGGGCCTGCACATGCAGGAAGGCAAATAGCCTAGAGCCCATTGCTCAGAAGAGTCTCACTGACTACAACGAGGATAATTAAATCCAATATAATGTACTACTCAAAATAGCATCTCTAATGCTTGGTTCAATACTAGTTTAAGCTCATATAGATACCTTAACCAAGAACCTTCGCTGTCACTAAATCACCTTATACAATAATCTTCTTGATTACAATATTCTCTATTTCTCATACATACATGCCATTCATACAAAATGACTTATGAGATCTCATACTTATATGAGTCATTACAATATATTAAGTCAGCTCACAAAAGTTAATTACATTATAATACAATAATCAAAATTTCATCCCATGTTAGCCTGAGTGTAGATGTTCTTCGTTGCCGATGTAATATGAATGTCGCTGTAAGCGCCTGCCGGTGCTGGTGCCGGTGAATAACCTGTTGTCAGTGATCCTGTGTAACCCAATATCGGTTGTTTCCCATTATGACAACATCAACCAATCTCATATGAGTGTATAATTCCAACAATATCCCCCTTTGGCATTGATGGCAACAAACATGAGAAAAATCCAAAATAGTCATCCCAAAACTGAAATCCAAAAAGATGTGCTAAGATGTGCTCCTCCTGAGCAAGTGATCTCCTCTGTACATGAATTTTTCTCTCCACTACCCCCCTTTGACATTAATGACAAAGGATGTCAAAAAGAATCAAAGAATACAAAATTTCTACCTCAAAGTCTGTAACCGGTTGATTACTATTTGAAAAATGTATGCCAAAACTAGGTTCAAATTCTGCATAAACTTTCTGCTGTTAGAGAGAGTTCCCTCAGTCTGTTGGATCATACTGGGGAGATAGTGCATTTGTTGCTCTGGTGATCGCTCTCTAGGAATTGTTGCCTTAGTTAGTTTAGCTCTCTGAGTAATCAGACTATCCAACCTTGGACCAAGTTTATTCTTTAGCAGTCGGGCCTTAGACCTTATTCTTGCCTTTTCTTTTTCCAATTTTTCCAATTTCTCCTCATGTACTGCCATTTCTTGATCAAAAACTAATGTAAGTTTAGATGAACCTATCATGTTGTCTGCTATGTCATCAATTTATTTTTGTGTCCTTTTGATCTCTTCATCAATGTCCTCTATCAAACTCTATACAACTCCTTATACTCCAAAATTGTAGAATTAAGTACCGGTAAAAGTGTGTCCAAGTGATTGGTACAATTCTTTAGTGTGTTCTCAAATAATGTATTTTTCTCTTTATCAACTCTCTCCTTAATGGTATCCTCATTCACCTTTTCCAGAGTTGGAACATTTTCAGCAATAAATTTGGAGAATGTGTCTAATTTACCTAAAGAATCATTAATGTGATCTATCTTACAGGAAGGTGCAATCATCTTTAAGATAGGTAATGTATTATCAATTGCCTTAAATTCTAAGGCATTGCAATCTGTTATCCTCTTGATAGAATCCAAAACAAAATCTACGATGTTAGTCAGTCTGAATTCTCCTGCTGATGTGCTAGATTCTCCAACTACCTTTATTATTTGTTTCCTATTGTCAAAAATTTGTTGCTCTTTACTTACATTTTCTTCTGGTGGATCCATTTGTGTATGTACCTTTGCCTTTGATGGTTTCTCAGTCTGGGCAAGTACCTCTTCAACTATTGGTTTCCCTAATTCATGTTGCTCTATGTTAGTTGTATTATCCTCTGTAGGTTTCTCAGTTTATGTTAGTATCTCAGTCTTATGAGAGTCTATAGTGTGTGCCAGTT
Organism: Cryptomeria japonica; assembly: GCF_030272615.1. Lineage (NCBI taxonomy): Eukaryota > Viridiplantae > Streptophyta > Pinopsida > Cupressales > Cupressaceae > Cryptomeria > Cryptomeria japonica. Next base: position 781,425,212 of record NC_081407.1, read on the forward strand.
TCTCATAGATCTTTATATTTTCACTATCAGCTGCATGTTCCTTATCTACAACAATGTTTATATCTTGTGTATCTACATTCATTGTGAAAAGTATTTTAGACTCTAAGTTAGTATCATCATGAGTTATACCTTCAGTAGCCATATCTGGTGGATTAGCTATGAGTAACGGAGGGGTATCCCAAGGCTGCGGTGGAAGATTATCTATAATCTTTATAGTAGGAACACCACCAACTTTTCCTTTTCCCTTATCTTTCTGATATACCTTGAATGTCTTGTACATTTTTGGTCTGTTTCTTTCCTCTTTCTTTTCCTTCTCAACAAAAAATATATCCCAACTATCAGCAGTCTCATCTGCAATTTCCTCAACTCTCCCAGCCATCAGGCTAACTTGTCAGTGTCCACTGACAAATACTGACCGGTTATCTTCAGATATAAGCTCATCTATCTCTTCCTTAGATTTTTCTGGATGTACAACCAAAAGTGCTTCAACTTTCAATTTCTTGTCAAGTTCCATTACAGATAGCCTTTTTGCTTCCAATCTCATGTATAAATCATTGGGTAAATCATCAATTACTTCCATCAAAATTTTCTTATAAATATCCAAATGTAGAATAATGTTTTCTTCAATAGTTTCTTTGTCAGAATATTTAAAAGAATGATACCATTTATTTACATTTACTAGATTACCTTCTTGTGTTATTTCATTCAGTAGATCATCTAGTGTAGGGATAACCATTGTATGTTTCTTCTTTGGTGTAAGCTTCTTCTATGGTTTCCTAACTGTCTGTTGTTTCTTTCTTTGTGTTCTAGTTTTCTTAGGAGAAGGAAAAGGTATTGGTGGGGTTTTCCTTTTCCTTTCCACTCTCTTAAACTTAGCAGCCTTTCCATTGTCAGTATAAGAAGATGTTACAACCGGTGAAACATGTGCTTCTGGTTGCAGTCCTTTAAGCTCACTAGCTGATATACCACTGATATTCATGACATTTTCCTTAATTTCATTGGCCTTCTTAAAGTAATCTCTTATAAACCTGTCTCTTTTCTTCCTTTCTTTCTACATAGATACATTACTTGCAATAGTTTCAGCATTACCAAATATTTCTTCGGATGGCTCCCTAGGTACATCAAGTAGGGCTTTTGCATATGTTTCTAGAACTAGTAGGTCTACCTCATAACCCATCTCAATAACCCAAATAGTTTTAGGGCTTACTGCTTCCATACAAGTCTCATCTCTTTTAATAACAAAACAGATTTGTTTGTCATACTTATCAATTATGCTCTGCAATAACCTTTCTCTAGCTCTCATCTTAGTTTAAAATTATTTAAAGTAATTTGCAATGTTCTTATCACAGTCAGTGCCCATAACAGTGAAAGCTTCCTGCATTTGTTTGCCTATCGGGATGTCATAACCAAAATCTTTGTGACCTATGTCAGGTATCTCTTTGGTAAAGTATAGCATTAAGCATACTAGTAGGTTACCCAAATGGAAAGTACCTTTATTATCTCCCTTAATCTTCTTCAAATTGTCAATCAGTTCATCTTTAAGCCATTCAGAAACATCAATCTTAGCATTATTCTTCACCATCTCATATGCACTATGAATACAAAGGCTAGAAACTAAATTCATTCTATTTGCATCTATTGCTTTATATCCAAGTATCATACTTACATATCTCACATTTATATCCTTAACATCATTGACTCTAAGTGATCTGCTATCAGATGTAGCTTTGGTTAAGCTTGTCACACTCTTGTTAGGTATTTTCTTGGTTTTATTAGGCCTACTACTGGTTGAAGGTAAACTAGTAACTACCTTAATTGCTTCCTTGGTTATCTTGCAAACAGACTCTAACCACATGAACTCTCCATGGACTCTACTCAATACAAGTCGTACAACTTCCTTTGGAAATTCGGGAATGTTCAGTATTTCTATAAAACCTAAATCTTCCACAATCTTATGTTCAGGTTTAATAACACCTTGTTCATCGGTAATAACCTCATTAAACATTTTCTTCAAATCCTCAGGCCCTAGGTCTTCTATGTTGCAATTGATGTAGATTCTAGGGTCTTCAGCAAATGCGACACCCTTTGAAATTTTCAAAAAAGCTCCCACAGAGTCATCCTGCTTTGCTATCTCAAGAATAATCTTAAACATAGGTCTAGGGCATTTGATGTTTTCAACAATGGTAGGGTTTGCAATAAACTCAGGAATAGAAGATAAAGTTACCATTCTTATAAATACCTCTTGACTTGAAATTCTCTGAATGTCTGAAAATCACTTCACTGCTTCGCCTTAGAATGCCCTTGCTCAGTGAGTCAAAAATGAGGGATTTTTGGTGTTATATAACTAAAATGTTCTTCAACAACCACATTAAATGCTCATTGGTTAAGTGAAAACTTAACATGTTTGCTGGTAAAGAAGAAATGTGTCTTCTCACCATCAACCGAGGGTAGAATGCATGATTTTCAACTTGCTGCCATACCCCCTAAGGGTTATTCGTCTATCAGATGAAGAATCTCCTACCAGTGTAGGATTACTCTATTCTACCAGTGTAGAGACAGTTTCATCAATTCTCTGATCTCTCTTCTTAATCCATTGTTCTGAAAAATCTTTCTTTATTTCATCTACCTTTCACACTAGATCCTTTATTGTTCGTCAGTGTAGTCTTGCTTCTACAAAATTTTGCAATATGTCCAATCTTGTTACATGCATAACAAGTTACATTATTCCTCTGAATAGCCTTTCCATATCCTTGGCCGGTTTGTGATCTACATTGATTAGATAAATTCCCAAATCTACCACAAACATAGCATTTCACATTCATTCTACAATTTTCTGAATTATGACCAACTTTGTTGCATTTTGAACATTGACCAGTGAGTGGGTTATTTTGATTATTTCTAAATATGCACTGATTTTCTCTATGACCAAACTTGTTGCAATTGAAACATTTCCTATTAAATTTATAAGCATTAGGTTGTCTTACCTGTTTGTTCTAATCTTAATTGTTTGTAGTACCGGAACTATCTCCAACTTCAAAACCAAGTCCAACTGTATCTCCATCAGGTTTTTGTCTTTTCAGCATGTCATCAAGCCTTTCTTAACTTTTCTTGAATTTGTCATTGTACTCATTTGTAGTGATCAACTCTCTTTCCAGAATTCCAACTTTTCTCATAAGCTCCTCTTTATCATGTTGCATGTGAATTAGATTTGTCTTCCACATATCCTTTTCATGACCAAGTCTCATATTTTCATTTACTCTATCATTAAGTCTCCTAGTCAAGTCTTCTTCATTCTTCTTCCTATCTTCAATATCCTTACATAGTGTCATTGTCAGATCTTGCATTTCATTCCTCATGTTATTGTTCTCTTGTCTCATCTTATCTGCAATATCTCTAAGAGATTCCTTTTCATCATCATAATTTTGCATTTGCTCACGAAGTTCTTTTCTCTTGTTTTGTACTATAACCAGGTTCTCCTGAAGTTCTTTAATAAACTCTTGTGCAGTCCTTAGATCATTTTCAAGTTTGATGTTCTTTAATTTTTTAGCATCAAAATCTTCAAGAGCTCCTTCCAGCTGTTTTCTCAAACTCTCCATTAGTACCTATTTCATAATCTTCCTCAAGCTGTTAGGCTTTTGCAAATAGAGGACCAAGATCTGATACTAATTGTTAGATTGAATGGTAGTCCCAACGACACTGAGAGGGGGAGGTGAATCAACATCTAACTAGTTGATTGAATATTTAAACTTATTTATAACTTTGCAACCCAAAACAGTGTACCAGAAAACAAGAATTAATGCAGTAAACACAAATAACAGAGACAGCATAGAAACACACCATAGCACAAGATATTTTAATGAGGAAACCTAGTGTGGGAAAAAACTTGGTGGATTTATGACTCACAATATTTACTCACTGGCCAATGAATAAATACTACTTACAATAGGGGCCTGCACATGCAGGAAGGCCAACAACCTAGAGCCCACTGCTCAAAAGAGTCTCACTCACTACAATGAGGATAACTAAATCCAATACAATGTACTGCTCAAAATAGCATCTCTAATACTTGGTTCAGTACCGATTTAAGCTCAGATATATACCTTAACCAAAAACCTTTGCTATCACTAAATCACCTTATACAATAATCTTCTTGATTACAATATTCGCTATTTATCATACATACATGCCATACATACAAAATGAATTATGAGATCTCATAAATATATGAGTCATTACAATATATTAAGTCGGCTCACAAAAGATAATTATATTATAATAATATAATCAAAAGTTCATCCCATGTCGACCTGAGTGTTGGTGTGCTTCATTGCCAATGTAATCTGAATGTCGGTGTAAGCACTTGCCGATGCCAGTGAATAACCTTTTGTTGGTGATTCTGTGTAACCCAATACCGGTTGGTTGCCATCAATTACAACATCAACCAATCTCATATGAGTGTAGAATTCCAACATATTGACCTTCCACAAGCCTAATTTCAAGCAAACTCCTAAAAAAAAACTATTTGTTTTTTGTACGATAGAGCAGTAGCTCGTACGAGTATTCTCAACTGACCATACGAGAATTCTCATCGAATTGAACAAGTAAACACAGAATAAAATGAAAAAGCACTTAATCGTATGACTATTCCCATAGAGCCGAACGACAAATCATAGAATTAGATATTCAAAGCAAAAACTCATACGAGTATTCTCTCTGAACTGCACGATAAAAGACAAGTCTTGATAGAACATTGTACGATGAAGGATATATACTCGTATGATCTTTCGCAGAGGCTTTAAGGATGAGACCTGAAAGATAAAGAAATGAATTTGAGGCTGAAGGATTGAATTCTGAGCCCCACGGTGGGTGCCAAAAATGTGTGTGAAAAGTGGATCGTATATGTATCTGCATCTGAATACACAACACTTCAATTAAGTCATTACATGCATGGTTAGTAAATCAATAATCAATAATAAATAGTAAACCATTACAAAATGACCTATTGTCTTCTAGTAGATGTGAGTTTTAGTCTTGGTCTTAGATTTCAAATGCAATACCAGTGACTAGACAACACCTAAACGAAGGATTTAATTTATATGAGCATAAGATTGAGCTAAATGAATGCAAGATTAAGCTAGATATGCATGATTAATCTAACATGATTTAAGAAATATTTAAGCTAGATGATTTAATGAGTATGCAATAACTACTATGTAAATATCTCAATTCACAAATCTTAGTGAACCTAGAGCAAAAACAACATAATAACAATATATTCTCTAGGATCCTTGGTTAAGAGATGAGAGCCTGAATTTATAGAAAATTCAGAAAGAAGCCAAAGTTTGAGATCAAATGATGATGAGAGGTCAAGATTTTCAAAGAGGAAGCACAATCCATGTGAGTTGATGTGATTGACTACTTTTCTCAGTTTTAAAGGAAATTGAACTAAAATTAAGATAAAATTTTTAAAAAACCGATTTATTCTCTATTTCATTCAATTTTGATATTTAATTGTTTTAATTGCTTTCTCTGAGATTATTTATCAATTTCTAATTTGATTTCCAAGATCATCTCCATTTGATTTCTTTTCTCAATTTTTAAATCTTTTTTTCCAATTAATTCCTTTTTTTATTTGTTTCCTTTTTTGAAGATTTGTGCTCATAATTTCCAATTACTCTTTCTTGATTTGTTTCCTTTTTTGAAGATTAATGAGAATTTTTATTTATTTTTCAATTAATTCCTCTTTTTGATTATTTAATAGCAAATTAATTAATTTAATTAAATATACTAGGATATTTAATAAAATAAATAGGATAATTGTTTAAAATGATTTACTTGAAATGATTAATTAATTAAATAATTAATATTGGTTGATTAATTCGCCATGTAACATTTGATGATTTAAGAAATTAATTGTGTGCTCAAGATTGATTTAATTGCCTTTGGTTAGGACCTTGGTGATGTTGTCGAGATTATGGGGCCTATGGTTTTAGATGACCATTTTTAGAGTATTACATGCCTATCATGTCGGTGTCAATGTAGTGTCTATGAAGTGCTTGTTGGTACACAATTGAACAAAAAAATGAAGTTGGAACAAGATACCATGTTGCCATCAATGACAACATAGTGAAACCAACCAATTAAGTGTCAATTGCCAAAAATCTCCCCCTTTGGCATTGATGGCAACGCTCATGTGAAAAATGATCATGGTTTCATCTGTCAGTTTCATTGTGAACCTGCTCCTCCTAAGCTAAATATTCATCTATGATCATAATAAAAAATACTCCATATCTCCATATCTCCCTTTTTCTTTTCCACATCTATATCACTCCCCTTTTGACATCAATGTGATCAAAATTTCCAAAAAGAATACCAAAAATCCAAAATCGAGACAAAGAATGAAAAGACAATACAATGAATATCCCAAAAATACCTTACTAGAGCTTAACAAATTTGAAAATTTCCGGATATGCCTTCTTCAATAGCTCAAGATAAGTATCCCAACCAGATTTGAAAGTGCCTAAAATAGATACAAGTCCATTTAGTATATGAGAAAATGACTCTTTCTCACTTAACTTTGTCAGTGTGGGCTTACCAACCATATCCATACACTTCTTCTTATGTACACTGAGTGAATCCAATCAGGGAGTCACCAAGCCTCTAAGACTTCTAGCTCTTCTTATGATTTTGTCTTTTTCTTTCTCAAGAACGGAAATTTGGGAGTCCAAAACCAAAATCTAGCCATCAATGGATGTAGTCAATGAATTCAATACATCAAAAGAATTGGCTATACCTACAATTTTCTCCTAAAATTCCTTAATCTTCTTATCCAAATTAATTGTAAGTACATCCGTGTTACAACATACCCTGTAAATATTTGTACACTGCTTTAAAGAATTGTCTATTAATTTCAACTTTTCATCAATCTTCTTCCTCTCAGACTCAATTACTTGATAAAATGTAGCTCTTTTTGCCTATGTGAACCTCTCCAGTGCTTGTCGGTTTGAAATTTGTTGCAAGGATTGAAAATCCTTTAAAACGTGCTCAGCAATTGTCTTAAGATTTCTGAATGGGCTCGCTTCTCTGTCAAACTTGCACTTCGGGACTAGTCTATGCAAAATAGTGATAGACTGATCAATAATCCCTTTATCCATAGATCACTCCATCAATTTATGTGCAGCCATCATCATGAGTTCAGTAGGACTCATCTCGGTTATGTTTTTCTTTTCAACCTGTGAGTTGTCAATTGACAACAATTATGGACCTACTACCGGTTCCCTATCAGATTCCCCTTTCTTCTCCTCTAATGATTTATCCTTTATAGTTTCCTCACTTGCACCCGTCACTTCACCACTTGGTGCAGTCTCTGTAACTGTCGGTTCCTCTATAGGAACTGTAACCTCATCCTGTATATTTGTATCCGGAGGATATTATCCTCAACATTAGTATCATGTACATTATCAACCTTTACACTCTCTATATTTGTCGGTATCTCAACATTTTCCTGTACATTTGTATCTATCGGGGGCTTAATTTCCACTATCTTAATTTTTTTCAAAATTGAGGGTGAAGTACCCATAATACCCTTTCCTTTTCCTTCAGCTGGGATGTCTGCAGTATCTTTCTTAGATTCCAGTGAAGTATAAAAGCCATGGTTCTCTTTAGATAACTTAACCCATACCTTGTTGGTCTCCTTAATTATCTCATTTACTCTTCCTAACATAAGACTGGTTATTCTATGTTTGTTGTTAAATATTTTCCTATCTACCACCTCAAGTGTCCTATCCATTTCTTCTGGAGCAATAGAAACACAAACATATAACAACTCTTGTATCTTAATATGCTTGTCCTCTTGCATTGTGGATAGTCTCCTAGCATCTAACATATCATACAATTCTATCGGTATTTGGTCTTCAATTTCTATCAAGGTTTTATTATAAATATCCAAATATGATAATACTGCTTCCTCTATTTCTCTTTGTTCATAATCCTCTAAATTTTCATAATAAAGTTGTACATTCTTTAACATACCATCCTTAGTAATCTTATTAACTAACTCTGCACCAGTTTTTGATGGAATGATAGTTATATTACCAGTATCAATTACCAAATCAATGTCTCCCTTCTTCTTCCTTCTTCCAATACTGGATGGAGTTGAAGGAGTTACTTTTGGTGCTTTCTTTTGTGCTGGTAACTTGAATGTAACTTTCCTAACCGGTTTCTTTTTAGCCTCTACCTTGGTTTCATTTTTTTTCTTCCTTATACCCCTTTTGAAAGCTAGGTGTGTGTCATCCTTAGATATAGACTCAGCTATAATAGACTCAATAAATACTTTTTGTTTTTTTCTCTTCTTGCCTTTCTCTGGGACAACATCAATCAATTCTTTAATGTCCTGTGAAACTTTTTCTACAAACTTACTTGCTTTACCTTCCTGCTTCAATCTTTTCTTCCAATTGAACTTAGTTTCAACCTCTTGTGTCTTATGTTTTGTTGTACCATAGGGCTTCTCAACTTCATCAATAGGTGCAAAAATCAACAATTTTTTATAAGCATATGTTAGCCCCCCTACAATTTTCCATTTTGAATGTTCAAGCTTGCGGGTTGCCTTATAGTGTCTTTGTTTCTTTTGAGTCTTTTGTACTCCTTCGCTTTGAACCTAAGTCATTGAACTCTTAAAAATAGTTCAAAAGGTTGAAGGTTCAAGGCACATTTTAAAACAAAGTCATCAGCGGTCTTTGTTTCCACTAAAGCAAGCGCATTATTGTTGTGTGTTTTGAAATTTGAACTCATGAACCAACGGTTGAAAGGTTCAAAGTTCAAAATGTCTTTTGTGAGTCGCAGCTATGTGATGTTGCTTAACGAGTGGATGTCAATATGTGTTAAGTCAGTTTTGAATTTGAACCTTGAACCAATTGTCTTTTTGGTTCAATGGTTCAAAGGTTCAAAGTTCTTGCTTGATATTCATGGTTATTGCTCGGTCCTGGTATTGTTTTGTGCCACTAGCTCATTGTTGTACTTTCTGGTAGAACTTGAACCATTGAACTCTTCATGAGATGGTTCAAGGTTCATAAGTTTTGCTTGAAAACTGATTCTAAGGCTTTTGTTAACACTGAAGGTGGCGCGGCATGAAGGAATATTCTAGGCATCTAACAGCTTTAAAATTTTAAACATGGAAAGCAATCATGAGAGCATCAACTGTTTGTGTGGAAGTGATGGATAATTAACAAGGTGTCAGATTTTTAGTCATTTCACTGTTACTTTACATGCATAAGTGAATTATTATGAAGCATGTGTGGTTTTCTTGATATTTTCTCATCTGATCAAAAGGAATATATGAATTCATCTCCATAATTTGTAAGGGTTGCAGCTGCTATAATTGAGAAAATTGGAGGCACCGAAGGTAAATTCAGCTCTAATTTCCTATGAAGGTTTCCAGTTTCATGGTGGTAACGGCTAAGTCTAGACAATTCTCCTATGTTGTATCTCTTTAGTTTTGAAGATTTATTAGTGTATGAAGAAAATCTTTATCTTGTTGGAGTAAAACTCTAACCTCTTTTAGAATTGCTTGGTTAGAAATATAGATAGGCAGTATGAGGCCGGTATTGCCGAAGCTCGGTCAGACCTCGTGTCTAGTGAGCATGTTACTAGAGCTAGAAGATACTTCCTTCGCTCACACTAATTTAGGGAATTTCCTAGAAAGCACCAAGAAGCCTCAAACTGGTTCAATGATGGAGAAAATAGTGAAAAGTGATCTTGTTGAAGCCGCTGCATTTCCGCTTGTTGCACCATGTCCAGATTTGGTGATTGGTTGCATGAATAGGTATGATGGAGAGAATAGATGTATAAGAACCAGTAATGGTGAGCTGTTGGTTAGTATCAACAGACAAACAATAATGGTGGAGATGGGAATCCCACACAAGTAATTATATGAGAATTGGACTATTGGGATCTCATATGCCTACTTCTCAAAGAAAAAGAGTATGTACAGGAGTGTAATTGTTAGGAATTGGCTCCTCAAATTTCAAAAAGGAGGGTCACGACTGCCAAAGCCCTTGACTAGAGAGCACTTCATCAAAGAAGTGTGAGACATTGCGATACTTATGAATATCTTGAAGGGAAATTCACACTCCTTTTACTTGGAAGATTGGATGTATTTTTACAATCAAGCATTGTTATTTAGTGATAGATATCTTGATTGGGCTTAGGTAATTGCTGAGAGACTTCATGAAGGCTTGATTAACTTTGTGGGAATGTTTGGTTTTTATATGTCCTCTTACCTTTTCTACATATTAACTCGTACAAGAGATTGGCCTGGTTTGCTAAATGAATCATTGGTGGATGGCATGAAGGTATATGATTATTATCCTTTGTTACAATAGAAAAAACATGTAGAGTGAATTGAAAGATGGAATGGTGCCTTCGTAGGAAACTATCTTTTGAGCTCCAGGGTCATGTGAACAAGAGGATGTCAAATGAAGCAATGGAGTTTATAAGTATATATGGTAGCTTCTTTATTCAATTTCCTAGGTTCACCTACCTTTGGGTAGGTGGTTTTGAAGGTCAACCATTCAAGCTAACTAGGTATTCCTTTGATAGTTGTGTGCTTATAGAGGTGAGCAGGCAACTAGATTACATTGATAAAAGGTTGGGAGCAAAAGGTGAGTCCAGAGTTGTCTTCCCTACTGAACATGGATACTACAGTTGCAAATCCATCTCTGATGCTCTAAATTTGGAATTAGAATTTAAAAAGATGAACCTACAGCTTTCTATTGCAAGACATAGGTTTGATAGTAGAGGTTATGTCATTGAAAATCTAAATATGGACAACCACTTTTGTCATGAACTTAAGTTGGAGGATTACTGGGAGAATTGCAGTGATAAATATGAAGTAAGAAGAAGATTGTGGTCAAGGTTTACTCTGCAACAAATAATCACCATGAATATTTCTATCAATATATCCGGAGTGTAGGAGGATACATGGGAAGATATTCTACATCCTAAGTTCAACACATAGATTCAAGGAAACCCAATCCTTGAGATTGATTGGAATAAAAGGGAAGATGATAGTATTCAAGCCAGAACTTTTAATGTTGTAGGAAGAGTAGAGAGATGGTTGAGAGATCAAAAGTTTAAGAAGGGATTGCTCATATCTTAACATGAACTAAGAGTTTATTCACACATTGTGACTCAATCTCCCATTTCCTCCAGTAATGAAATTGTTAATGTTGCAGGTGATTCAAGGCCTATTGTTGAAAAAATCCAATCTAAGAGGTCAAAGAGGTCACCATCAAGTTCTACAGTTGCGCGAGTAACTCAATCTAGGAGCAAGAAAAAGAGAAAAAACCCAATATGAAGTCAAGCTATAGTGGACCTGGATCCTAGTGAAGAGGTAGAGGCAGTAATGGATCAACAAGATTTAGGTGAGCTTGCGATGTAGGAAATGGACATAAGTAAAGAAACGGAGAGCGAACTAGATCCCATGAACACCCTAGTTATTCTCAATTCACTAGATACTCAGGAAACTCCTCCACCCAAAGAACCTGCAAACAAACCACGATGGTTGGAAGCTATTGTTGGGAAGAAACAAAGTGTAGTTCCAATTACAATCCCTATAGAAGATATGGTCGGCAAATGTCTTAGAAAGGTATCCAAGCCAAAATGACTCAAGCTGCAGATAATGCTTTAGGTGGATAAAGCAACAGGTCACTGGAAAACTGAGATAGCCAAGCCTATTCCAGATAGAGATGTAGACCAATCTACTGAGGAGGAATTCATAGTTGAAAAATTAGATCTGGGGGTTGCTTCGTGTGCTGTCGATGTTAAACATTTTGAGTCTTCCACAAAGAGAACAATTTCTAGAACATGGAAGGACGAGAAGGATAAAAGGGAGTTGAAGCAAATTATCACTCAGTTGACTAAGTACATCAATGTCATTCACCATCCAGATCACCAACTTTTATCATAGGTGCCAGTATCTTTGGATCCCAAATCTCTGGCCAATCAAAGGATGTTGGATTAGGTTCAAAGAAACAAAATACTCATAGAGATGTTCAATAAATGGTTGGATCTTATAATACAACAAGGATCAGACTATTTCGTCAGTTTGGTAAAGGTTTATAAGGATGTTGAGACTATGAGTTAGGAGTTGGAGTTAGAGGTCATGGCCTGGGAGAAGGAAAGAATCAAATGGGTGGCATTCTTTGCACAGATGAATGACATACAAAAATATGGAGTGATGAAGTTCCTAGCCGAAAACCTAGTAGAAAACTTGGATGATAATGTATTATATGTATCAAGGAAAAATGTGGAGTGGTGTAATTCAATTATAAAGTAGGGCCATGAAGAATCCACTAAACTGCTTAAGGGACTGATAGATTTAATTGGTACAATGCAAAAGGCTCTCAAGTGCATTGACATCTAGCTCATGAAAGGCAATGCAAAGACAATTGAAGCTGCTGCATATATGACAAATATTTTCCAAGAAAGGATACAATTCATTCAGAAGACAAAATCCCTAACTACAGATGATTTCTCAAAATTAGCCAAGATCGAGTCAATGCTTGCGGTATGTTTCAATCATCTGGAAGCGCACAAGGAAAGGGTGGCACGGGTGAATATGGATAAGGAGGTGTGGAATCAATGAATCTAGCATATTGGACTCCCCTACTTTCATTTCATCCTAAACTTCTCAGCAACACATTTAGAATGGCATGGTGTGCACAGTTCAATGGCAAAGCAGGACAGACCAGTAACTTCCTCTACCACGGTGGAGTCATGATTGATTAGGGAATGAGCTATTGGCCTCTTTATGGCTATTATTTTAGTTTTTTTTCCCTCTTTTAGCAAACAATTTCTTTAACCTATGGTTAAAGTAAAAGTTTTAATTGTTATGTAAAAACTATGAGCCTAGAGGCTATTTAAGCTAGGGAGTTTATTTTCGCTGGGTCCGAAAAACTGTGAATTTTTTAACAACAAACAATATCTGCTTTTCTCTGAATTTATTTAAACTAGAATGACTGATTTATCAATTAACATGATTATGGTGTGTAGTCTTTGAATCTGTGTGTTTAAAGATTGGTGATCTTTCTTGGGAAATCAGCTTTGTGCATGATAGCATTTGCTTTTTATCAGTTAATTATATGTTTTCAAAATTCATTGTTATTATTAATTTTTAGCAGATCCATTATGGATTGAGTTGTGTTGATCCCCCTTGTCCTGTGAGGCATGAGAGAGTATCGATCAGAATCAATACTGCTATGCATTTGTTTTGCTCTGAATTAATGAAATGAACATGTGTGAGAAATAGAGTCTGTGAGCTCTTATTTAACTTATAGAATATTCTCTTTGGTTTATGTTGAAGGCATTCCATTGTGTTGATGGATGAATGCTAAAGCCTTTCTATTCTTTCTAGTTAAAAGAATCTTCATTTCAAAGGTTTTGTATGTAAAATTCATTGCAAATCATACGAGGACCTGCCCTCTAATGCAGAGGATGGATTTTGATTAGTTCATCCAACTGTTGGATTATTCATGTCCTTTCATTAAGGGGTGTACAAGAGTCATATTTCTATTCAAAGAAAACAAATATTACAATTTCAAGAAAGGGACAAATCTATTAACCAACAGATTTTTGGCAACATTGTTGGGGAGTCGAATCACAAGACTATTTGCCTAGTTGCAAGACTAGAGTCAAAGAGATATACTAGGTCCCAAAGAAGGGAGGGGATAGTTGATTTTATTTTTCAAGAGTTACAAAACCCTAATTTTCAACCCACTTTTTCACCTCAAAGATGAGTAAGAAGTAGGCCTCCTTTCCCATCCCCATCATCTCCTGTGTCCTCAGTTTGTCAAGCTTTGACCTTGCATGGTATTGCTTTACCAAATATAATTAACCTGACTCCACTCAATATCATCTTTCCAATGGTAGTAAACAACCCTTGTGGGGTCGTTGTAGGTCCATTGAACCTAGGTTTAAATCTGAATCCCTTGTTAGGATTCCCAAAGATACTGAGAGGGGGGGGTGAATCAGTATCTTACTAGTTAGTTAATTTACTTGAATTAAAACATGTAAAGCATGTCAATATAGTGTACCGGTAAATCAAAAGTAATGCAGTAAACAAGAAAAACAATAACCACATGAAGAGCACACCATAACACAGTAATTTAACAAGGAAACCCAGTGTGGGAAAAACCTCGGTGGGATTTGTGACCCACAATATTCACTTACTGGCCAATAAGGGAATATTGTTGCTACAATAGGGGCCTGCACATGCAGGAAGGCCAAGTGCCTAGAGCTCACTACTCAATTACAAAAGGAAGTCACAGTGACTTACAAAAATGGATTATAATAATCCAATGTCCTATACTAATTCAAAATAGCATCTTCTATGCTAGATCCAGTACCGGTTTTAGCTTTGTTGCATACATAAACCCTTAACCTAAAATCCGCATATTAGGTCTGCATTATTTCACCTATCACCTTCTTACCAAATGTTCTACAATGATCTCATACATATATGAGTCATATTACAACTCGCCATGTTAGCTTACAATGATTTTACAATTAATTACAAAATATATTATCAACAAAATTCATGTCGGCTAGGGTGTCGGTATCCTTCCTTTCACTATCGGTGTTCTATGTGTTGGTGTAGAGTTTGTCGTTGCCAGTGTCGATAAAATTATCTTGTTAGTATCATATGATTGCAAGGTTTCCATCAATGACAAAATCATCAATCACCTACAATTTCTCATTGGAGTGTGCATTTGCTAACAATCTCCCCCTTTGGCATTGATGGCAACACTCATGAGAAAAATCCAAAAAAGTGTCATCCAAAAAGAATCTGTCAAAATTGTCTTACCAGAAACTGTGTGCCAAAAATATGTGCTCCCCCTGAGCTGATGGTGTCTTCACTGCTAATCATTTTTCTCATTACCACTACTCCCCCTTTGGCATCAATGACAAAGATTGTCAAAGTGTCAACTGAGTCTGGTTTCCAGCTTCATCCCTGTAACTAGTTGGTTACAATCTAGAAAAGGGATGCCAATACTAGATTCATGCTCTTAGTGAACCATTCACTATCCTTTAATGCACCCTCTATCCTCTAAATTGTACTGGTGAGGTGTTTCATTTGTTGTTCTGGTGTCTTTTGTCCTTGAACCAATGCCTCAGATATCTCTTTTCTCAAGGAGGCAAGGTAGTCCAATTTTAGACTAAGTCTCCATTTCAGATCTTTTGTCTTTCCTTTTATTCTTTCCTTCTCTTTTTCAAATTTTTGAAGTTCCTCCTCAAAACTTGTTATTTTCTACTCAAAAACTTATAATGGTTCAGATGAATTAATGAAATTTTCAGCTAATTTATTTATTTCTTCCTGTACCATACTGATCTTCTTGTCTATATCTACTATCAAAAAGTTTGTTTTACATGTATCTCTGTACAACTTTTTAAATTCTTTTAATGTTTTACATAGTGCCGATAAAAGAGTGTCAAATTGTCTCATGCACTTCTTTATTTCCTCTTCAAAGAATTTATGTTTTTCTTTCTCAATTTTCTCTTTGAATGCTTCCTCATTTATTTGTTCAACTCTCACAATGTTGTTAGTAATATACTTGGACAATGTGTCAAGTTGATTTAAAGAATCTTTATTATCCACATTACACTTGGGTACTATCATTTTCAAAATTGGGATTGTATCATCAATAGCTTTGTATGCTTGTGCACTACACTCTGTTATTTTCTTGATTGAATCCAATAGAACTTTTGTCACATTTGTTGGTCTAAATTCTACCATGGAAGAACCAACAATCTATATTCTACCGGTGTGAGTAACTTCTTTGCTTGTAGTGACCTCCGGTAGGTCAGTTTGTGTTTGCATTTCTCTAAGCAAAGGTTTGGGTTTCTTAGTTATTGCCAGTGGCACTGTCTCTACATGAACCTATTCCTGTGAGAGAGCTTGTTGCTCTACCTATTTCTCATTGTTTTCCACTATTGGTTTTTCTTCTGTGCTTCCTATTTTTGGTGGCTCAGTAGATGGATCATTATGTACATCTGTCATCTTTGCCTTTCCAGTGTCTGGGGTCACTGTAATGTTTTCTGTCGGTGGCTCTATTGCCACATCTGATTTTCTAGTTGATTCTTCATCCACCACAATATTGATTTTCTAAGTGTCAATGTTCATTGTATATAACACCTCAGAATCAGGATTTGCATCCTCATGTGGTGTGTCCATACTCTCTATAGCCGGTTGATTGTCAGTAGTAACTACTGGTGGAGTATCTAAAGGCAGTGGGGATAAGTTGTCTGTTAGTTTTATATTGGCTGGTCCACCAACCTTACCTTTTCCCTTATCCTTTTGATATACCTTGATGGGTTTAGGGCCTCTATACTCTTCCTATTTCTCCTTCTCTACAAAGAATATATCCCATGCATCAATTGTTTCTTTTGTTACCTCATTCACTCTACCTACCATCAATGCTACATGTCTGTGAGTAGTTTAAAATTACTGACTGGTTAGCCTTAGAGAGAAATTGATCTATCTCATCAGGTGAGTTGACAGGATGTACAACAAGTAGTTTTTCAATCTTTATTTTCTTATCAAGCTCAACAATAGCTAGTCTTCTAGCTTCTAGTCTATTATACAGATCTGCCGGTATTTCATCAACAACTTGCATAAAAAATTTCTTGTAAATATCTAAGTGTACGATCACACTATTCTCTACTTTCTCCTTGTCATCAGCTGATAGTGTGTCATATAATTTGTTAATGTTTTTTAGCTTTCCATACTTTGTTATTTCATTGAGAATTTTATCAATGAGAGCAATAGTTTTTTGAGTCTTCTTCTTAGGGGTCATCTTCTTTTTCTTTGGAGTCAATTTCTTTGCTGGGGGCCTCACTGCTTGTTGCTTCTGTCTTGTTTTTCTAGGAGAAGGTGAGAGTATCGGTGAAGCTTTTCTCTTCCTTTCAACTCTTTTGAATTTAGCCAGTATGTCACTCTCATAGGAAGTTGCAACTAGTGACAGATGAATTTTTGGTTGAAGTTCTTCCAATTCACTCTCCTTAATATCAGTTTGTCTTAATACATCTTCCTTGATAGCTTTTGCCTACCAGGTTCCTTTTCTAACAGTTGCCTCAACCTTGTTAACCCTTTTTCTTGATTGAATTTGGCTTTCTATTGTTTCAGCATTGCCAAAAACTTTTTCTTTAGGTTCCTTTGGAGCTTCTAGGAGGGCTTTTGCATAAGTTTATATTATGATGTCATCGGTTTCCTACCCCATTTCAGTTACCCAGATGGTTCTAGGAATAATTGCCTCCATCCAAATTTCATCCTTCTTTATCACAAAACAGATTTCATCCTTATATTTGTCCACAATTGCTTGTGACAATCTAACTCTAGTTTTCATTCGGGCCTTCAATGCCTAAAAAAACTCGTTTAAGTTATTTTCCCTGTTCTCTCCCATGTTGTTCAGTAAATCTAACAATTGTTTGCCTGCCAGTATATCAAAACCAAAATTTCTAATACCAATACTAGGTACTTGTTTGGTTATGTACAACATCAGACAAACAAATAGGTTTCCAAATCTGAATGTTCCCTTTTTGTCTTTCTTTATCTTTCCCAAATTATCAATCAGTTCATCTTTAAGACATTCACATATGTCTATCCTTGCATTATCATTTACCATATCATAGGCACTTTTAATGCATAGGCTAGAGACTCAGTTTAACCTATTTGCATTTATAGTTTTGTAGCCTAAGATCATACTGATAAATTTGACATTGATATCTGTTACATCATTTACCCTTAGTGATCTCTTGTCAAATGTTGAACCAGTTAGGTCTATCACTATGTAATTTGAGACTCTCCTAGTTTTGTCAGGTCTGTTACCGGTGGAAGGTAACCCTGTTACTGCTTTGACAGCTTCCTTAGTAATCTTGTGAATAGATTCCAATCAAAAGAATTCACCATGAACCCTACTTAGCACAATTCTTATGATATCCTTGGGAAAATCTAGGATACTAAGAATTTATGTAAAACCTAGGGTTTCTATTATCTTGTGTTCAGTTTTGACATTTTCGGATTCATCACAAATTATAGATTTATACATGTTTTTGATTTCATCATCACCCAATTCCTCTATATGACAATGTATATACATTCTAGGGTCTTCA
The DNA here is from genome assembly GCF_030272615.1 of Cryptomeria japonica. Taxonomy (NCBI): domain Eukaryota; kingdom Viridiplantae; phylum Streptophyta; class Pinopsida; order Cupressales; family Cupressaceae; genus Cryptomeria; species Cryptomeria japonica. Next base: position 781,443,377 of record NC_081407.1, read on the forward strand.
GCATAAACTACTCCTTTAGGGATTTGGGAGAATGCACCTATGTCATCATCTTTCTTAGCAATTTTGGGAACTAGTTTGAAGATGGGTCTAGGGCGCTTAAATACTTCAATAACATTAGGGTTTGCAATGAATTCAGGAGTAGATGAAGAAGCCATGGTTATAAATACCTTTATCTTCCTTAAGGAATGATTGCTTGATGAATTGCTTTGCTAAGGGTGCCTTCGCTCGGAAATTTTTGCGCTCTTGAAAGTTTGAATGCTCAATGAAGGAAAAATGTAGCCAAAACACTTGCTTTATAATGTCATTATCTCCAACTACCACATTTAATGCTTGCCGATTAAGTAATGACTTAAATTTTCTACCGGTATAGAAGTAATTTCAACTTATTACCATCAACCGAGGGAATAATAGCATGTTTCTCATTTAGTTGCTAAACCCTCAAAGGATTTTCCTTTAGTTAGATGAAGAGTCTCCTGTCGATGGAGTGTTACTCTGTTCTGCCGGTGGAGGAGTATTCACATCAACATTCTGATCTGACTTTCTAATCCATTGTTTTAAGAATTCTTGCTTTACCTCTTCAACCTTTTCTTTACCTTTCAAACTAGGACCTTTGTTATTTGTCGGTGAGGTCTTGCTTCTACAAAATTTAGCAATGTGTCCAATCTTGTTATAGACATAACAAGTCACATTGTTTTTTTTGAATAGCTTTCCCATATCCTATGTCGGTATGTGTTCTGCATTGATTAGATAAATGTCCAAATCTTCCACAAACATAACATCTTACATTCATTCTACAATTTTATGAATTATGACCAGCTTTGTTGCATTTAGAACATTGATTGGTGGGTGTATTGGTGTTCTGATAATTTCTAGATCTACACAAATTTTCCCTATGACCATACTTGTTACAGTTAAAGTATTTGCCATTAAATTTGTAAGCAGTAGGTTGTCTTACCGGTTTTCTATGATCATGATTGTTCGCAATACCGTAGCTTTCACCAACTTCAAAGCCAAGCCCATTTTTGTCACCATTAGGTTTCTGATTCTTTAGTATGTCACCAAGTTCTTCTGAACTTTTCTTGAATTTTTCTTTATGATGATTTGCAGCAGTTAGCTCACTTTCCAAGATTCCTTTCTGTCTTATGAGTTCAGTTCTGTCATTTTGTGTGTGCATTAAATCTGTCTTCAGCATATCATTTTCATGACTAAGTCTTGTGTTCTCATTTCCAGCATCATTTAGTCTTTTGGCCAAGTCTTCTTCATTCTTCTTCCTATCTTCAATTTCTTTACAAAATCTCATAGTCATATCTTGCATCTCATTCTGTGTTGTACTAATCTCTTGTCTTAGTTTGTTTACCAGATCATTAAGAGTTTCCTTTTCATCATTCTCATTCTACATTTTTTCACAAAGTTCTCTTCTCTTATTTCTTGCAATGGTAAGATTTTCTTGAAGTACTTGAATGATATCCTAGGCAGCTTTTAGATCATCTTCAAGTTTGATACTATTCACCTTTTCTGCATCATAGTCTGGAAGAGCTATTTTCAATTATTTCTTCAAGTTTTCCATCTCTACTGGTATCAAGATCTTCCTCAAGTTGTTAGACTTCTAAAAATAGAGGACCAAGCTCTGATACCAATTGTTAGGATTCCCAAAGATACTGAGAGTGGGGTGTGAATCAGTATCTTACTGGTTAATTAATTTACTTGAATTAAAACATGTAAAGCATGTCAATACAGTGTACCGATAAATCAAAAGTAATGCAGTAAATAAGAAAAACAATAACCATGTGAAGAGCACACCATAACACAGTAATTTAACAAGGAAACCCGGTGTGGGAAAAACCTCAGTGGGATTTGTGACCCACAATATTCACTTATTGGCCAATAAGGGAATATTACTGCTACAATAGGGGCCTGCACACGCAAGAAGGCCAAGTGTCGAGAGCTCACTACTCAATTACAAAAGGAAGTCACACTGACTTACAAAAATGGATTATAATAATCCAATGTCTTGTACTGCTTCAAAATAGCATCTGCTATGCCAAATCCAGTACCAGTTTTAGCTCTATTGCATACATAAACCCTTAACCTAAAATTCGCATATTAGGTCTACATTATTTCACCTATCACCTTCTTACCAAATGTTCTACAATGATCTCATACATATATGAGTCATATTACAACTCGCCATGTCATCTTACAATGATTTTACAATTATTTACAAAATATATTATCAACAAAATTCCTATTGGCCTAGGTGTCAGTATCCTTCCTTTCACTGCCGGTGTTTTGTGTGCCAGTGTAGAGTTTGTCGTTGTTGGTGCTGATAAAATTGTCTTGCTGGTATCATATGATTGCAAGGTTTCCATCAATGAAAAAACCTTCAATCACCTATAATTTCTCATTGGAGTGTGCATTTGCCAACATCCCTTACCCAAAGGTGCAAGAGATCACATGCCAAAATTCAGCAGGGATGGGAAAATTATTGTTGATGAGTACCTGAATGCATTCAATGTGGCTTGTGGGATAATAGTTGTAACACTATTTGTCCAAACACTAACTAGAGTAGTAGCAGATTGGTTCTATCACCTACCAAACAGTATGATAACAAATTGGCAGGATTTGAAAACAAGATTTGAGGCAAGATTCAAAGTGGCTGAAGATGAACACTCTCTTTTGGCCCAATTGGCCCAGTTAAAGAAAGAGATTCCAGATTCTATGAGGGACTTTGTAGAAAAATTTGATAAGATTGTACATGAAATTTTAGTCCATCAAAAACCCTCAGATGACAATCTAAAGTGTTTTTTATGAATTCTATGCCTTCAGAAATAGGATTCCTGATCCGCAGGCAAAGAGTTCCAAATTTAAGTGTTGCCAAAATACTTGTCGTTGAATTGGAAGATGATCTAATCACATCAAGGAAACGGAAAAGAGAAGTACAGACACCCACTGCCCAGCCTTCTACTTCTTCTAACCCTGTGGTCTAGAGACTGATGAATGATGTGATTACTCTTAAAAGACAATTACCTAAAGCTAGTACATCATACTCATCTCCTTATCAAGACATACCTAGGAGAAATACAAATCAGTCTTTGTTCTTTGGAAACAAGTCCTTGCAATTACCTCCTGCTCAACAAAGATTGGCAATTGAGGCACTGCCACCCAAAGGGAGTATGTGTGTTTTCATCTCATAGATGAACATGATGGTATTTCCTCTCCTTAGATGGTGTGCTATGCACAATTGATGAATTCTAAAGACACCCCAGATGAGTGGGGTGAAGAAGAATCTCTAAAGTAACCTGGCGACTCTGAAATCCACTTCCTAGAGTACAAGTTAGATTCAGATAGAGGAGGTGACATTTTGGTTACTTTAGAAGATCCTTCATGTGTTGTGCTCACAAGAAATCAACAAAATGTACAACCTTAGGGAGCCTCTTCATCTTCTGCTATGGATTTCAAAGGTAAGGAGACCATCTCAAAATTCCATAATAATGATAAAAAATTGCAAGAGTCCTCATTGGTAAGGTCTATTGAAAAGGAAAGTTCATTTGATATTGTAGAATTTTGCAAATCCTCCCAAATTCAAATTACACCTACCGAGTATCTTAAGTTAAACCCCAAAGAGCTAGATAGACTTGTTCATTTTGTAAAAGGAAATAATGTGTTACAAGCTAATAGAACACAACAGTCAGTAAATGCCACATTGTCTTCACACAGTGGTGAATCAGCTTACCTTGTTGTTCATGAAAGGACACCTGAAATAACTACCCTCCAAACAGATGATACTTTGTATGCCCTTGAGTCAAAACCTGAGCCCTTTTATATATCATTGTTTATAAATGGTCATAAATTAAACAATTGTATTATAGATTTAGGTGCATCTGATAACATAATACCCTCTGTAGTAGCTAAAGCGCTAGGATTATCCTTGACAAAAACTTTGGGCAGATTTTACTCTATGGATTCAAAACATATTCCCCTATTGGGACAAATTAAGGATGCTCAAGTAGTTCTGGCCACACACCTGAATAAAAGAATCAAGATGACTATTCTAATAGCTGACATCCCAACTAGCTATGGCATGTTGCTAAGTCATACATTTTGTAGAGACTTGGGAAGAGAAATAAAAATGGATTGGTCTCAAGCCACAATTCTTATAGGAAAACAATGAGTCATTTTGCAGCCTAAACCAAAGTCTAAATTCACTATTTTTCCTTCTGATGATCCAAGGACTCAAATTTTGTATCATGAATGTCAATTTGGAAACTACATGATTTTGTCTGATAATGAGGTAGTGGGAGATCCATCACAACTAAAGGGAGAAGAAAGTTTGTGGTTAATGGAGTTTGATGGAAGTTGTGCAACATCAGGCTCAGGCACAGGGGTGGTGTTAATTCCACCTTTTGGTAATCATATTCCTTTTTCTTTTAAATTGGAATTCAATAACACCAACAATACAGTTGAGTATGAGGCTTTGTTGTTAGGTTTAGCTGAAGCTAAGAGACTGGGAATAAAACTCATGCGGGTCAAAGGAGATGTTGAATTGATTGTAAAACAAGGCAGAGGGTTGTTTAATGTAAAAAATGAAAGGTTGAAACACTACCAAAATAGGGTATGGGACGAAATTGAAGATTTTGATGCATTTTCTATTGAGGCTATTCCTAGAGAATAGAATTCAAAAGAAGATTCATTAGTCGTGCCACCTTCCTTATTGATTCCAAATCTTGATTTTTTTGATGATATTTACTGAGTAGAGTTAATATATCGGCCTAGTGTCCCAGATAACTCTAAACTTTGGCAAGTATTTGAAAATGATAAACAAACTAATAATTTTATGCAAAGTGTAGAAACATTTGCTGCTACGTATTTTGAGGGTTCAAATGCAGAGTGTAAGGAGTTGTCACCAAAATGGGCCAAGGAGTTGACTGATGGAGTTATGAAATTAAAAGGTAACAAGATCGCTAAAGGGTTGGTTTCATTATAGTGTCTATTCAATTGTCATGATGCCTACAAGAAGAAAAAAAAAAGGTGACAAGTCTCCTGAAGTTCAAGATGTTGGAGGTTATGAAAGGATTAACATTGGTACTGAAGATGAACCCAAATATATCAATCTGGGAAAATGTTGTATGCCCGTAGAAAAAGAGAGATTCATTAGTCTCCTGCTGGAGTTCAAAGATGTATTCGCTTGGTGTTATGATGATCTAAAGAATTTTAGAGATGGAAAATTTTAGCATCAAATTCCCTTGAAACCTGGAGTAAGTCCTTTTTGACAAAAGCTTAGAAGCTTCAATCCTAAAGTAGTTAAGGCCATATTTCAGGAGGTAGATAAAATGTTAAAAGCTAGGATTATATACCCCATCCATCATTCTACATGGATAGCCAATATTGTTCTTGTTAGGAAGAAAAATGGAGAAATAAGGATTTGTGTAGATTTTAGGAATTTGAATCAAGCCAGCCTAAAATATATCTTTCCATTACTAGCTATGGACCACATTTTGCAAACAGTTTCAGGTTCCGAAATGATGTCCATGCTCGATGGATTTTCGGGTTATAATCAAATCAGTGCTCTAGAAGGTGATCAACATAAGACTACCTTTATTACTCCCTGGGGTACCTTTGCTTATAACAGAATGCCATTTGGTTTAATCAATGCAGGAGTGACATTTCAGCGAGCTATGGATTTGTCCTTTGGTCATTTGAAGGATAAGATAATTGTTGTGTATATCGATGATTTAACCATTTTCTCAAAAAAAGAAAACATCACCTGAAGGATTTGAGACAAGTGCTATAGAGGTGTCGTGAGCATGGGGTGTCCCTAGTAAACCCAAAAAAGTCAGTGTTTGGGGTGACAGAGGGTAAATTGCTTGGCCATATTGCTTCTAAAGAAGGAGTAAGAATAGATTCTGAAAGGGTAAAGGCAATTCAACAACTAGGTCTACCATCAAATAGAAATGCAGTTAGATCCTTCTTTGGACAAGTAAATTTTCTAAGGAGATTTATCCTGGATTTTGTAGAGACTACCAAGTATATTGTAAATTTCATGAGTGAAAAATAAGCCTTTAAATGGAATGAGGAAGGTAAGAAATCGTTCAAATCAATAAAGAATGCTATTGGTCATGCACTTGTTCTAGTTAATCCTGATTTTAAGAAGGATTTTGTTATCTATTGTTATGCCTCAGAGCATACTATGTTAGGAATTCTATTATAGAGGAATGATGATATTGAAGAAGTCCCAATATCTTTCATGAGTGTACCATTGAAAAAGCATGAATTGAAATATTCACTAATGGAAAAACAAGCATATGCGGTTGTAAAAGCCATAAAATAGTTCAGGTACTATATTCTCCATTCTCATGCAATTGTTTATGTACCTCATTCTGTAGTCAAGAGCATATTGACACAACAGGATATAGGAATGAATAATAGAGCCTCATGGGTGTCAAAGATTCAAGAGTTCAATTTAGATATTAAGCCCACAAAATTGGTGAGAGGATGGGGTTTGTGAAAATTAATTGCCAAAAGTAAGGAGGAAATGGCAGAAGAATTGCCTTTAGTCTTATTTGTCGGACTTCAGGATTCCTGGTTTGTGGATGTTGCTTACTATTTGTCCTATGGAGATTTCCCAATACTTCTTCAAAAGAAAAGTGGAACTTGAGGTTTTAAATACATCATTTTTAATGATGTATTATATAAAAGGGGATTAGATGGAACTTTCTTACGCTGTGTAGATAAATCACTCCAAGAGTCACTATTGAAAACCTTCCACGATGAAGCTTGTGGTGGCCATTTTTTGTCAATTCTAACTACTTATAAAATTTTGAGGAATTGCTATTATTGGCCAGGAATGTTCAAAGATGCATATGCATGGGTGGCCAAGTGTGAGAAATGTATATTGTTCACTGGTAAGCTGCAGCTTGTAGCATTACCGCTCCGACCCATGATTGTGGATGAACCCTTCAAACAATGGGGTTTGGATTTTATAGGTCCTTTTACGCCTACTTCAAGTGAAGGGCATACACATATATTGATAGCCATAGACTATTTTACTAAATGGGTTGAAGCCATTGGGGTACGAAAAACATCTTCAGAGGTTGTTTATAATTTTCTCAAAGAAAATATCCTGGTTTGATTTGGAGTTCTGCTAAAAATTGTGGGTGATAATGCCACTAATTTCTCTTTTGCTGAGATTTCATTATTCTACTATGATCATGGGATATCCCTTTCTCACTCATCCGATTACTATCCTTAGGGGAATGGTCAGGTGGAATCCAGCAACAAAAATCTAATATATATTATGAAGAAATTGGTGAGTGAAAATTTCAAAGATTGGCATAAACAAATGTATGAAGATCTTTGGGCTGATCGTACATCACCAAAATGGGCTATTGGGATGTCTCCATTTGAATTAGTCTACGGTGTAGGAGCTCAGGTAGCACTTCCTCTAGAACTTTCAGCTACCAAGTTACAGACTGTCATCGAGGATGCCTACTTTCAAGATTCTTTGGAAAAATGGATTATGCATTTGATGAGGATTGATGAGGAAAGAGACAAGCTAGTAGATCAGATAATAGAGCATCAGATGAGGGTAAAGAAGATATTTGATAAGTAGGCAAGGCCATGGAAATTCATACTGGGTGGTCAGGTCTTGCTCTAGGACAAAAGAAGGGAACCAAAAGGAGCACATACAAAGTTCAAATCGCTATGGAAGGGACCATTCGTGATTCAGGAGGTAAAGAATCCCAACTCTTTTATAATTGCATATCAAGATGGTATGGTTCTTCCCTTGACCTATAATGGCCAGGATTTGAAATTATACCAATTATAAATGAGAGTCCCTCATGGTTTTGTATATATATTTTTGGATTGATTAGTTTGTACTATCTTTTCTGTTGTTTGTGTCTATTTTGGTTTTTAAATGAAGTCTGCTTGTGAAACAAAAGATCTTGGAGTTCATATCTAGTTCCCTTACAGTCCTAGTCCCCAGTCAGAGTCGATGTTAGCCCCCCTACAATTTTCCATTTTGAATGTTCAAGCTTGCGGGTTGCCTTATAGTGTCTTTATTTCTTTCGAGTCTTTTGTACTCCTTCTCTTCGAACCTAAGTCATTGAACTCTTAAAAATAGTTCAAAAGGTTCAAGGTTCAAGGCACATTTTAAAAAAAAGTCATCAGCGTTCTTTGTTTCTACTATAGCAAGCACATTATTGTTGTGTGTTTTGAACTTTGAACTCGTGAACCAACAGTTCAAAGGTTCAAGGTTCAAAATGTCTTTTGTGAGTCGTGGCTACGTGATATTTCTTAATGAGTGGATGTCAATATGTGTTAAGTCAGTTTTGAATTTAAACCTTGAACCAATTGTCTTTTTGGTTCAATGGTTCAAAGGTTCAAAGTTCTTGCTTGATAGTCATGGTTATTGCTCGTTCCCGATATTGTTTTGTGATGCTAGTTCATTGTTGTACTTTCCAATAGAACTTGAACCATTGAACTCTTCATGAGATGGTTCAAGGTTCATAAGTTTTGCTTGAAAACTGATTCTAAGGCTTTTGTTAACACTGAAGGTGGCGCGCCATGAAGGAATATTCTAGGCATCTAACAGCTTTAAAATTTTAAACATGGAAAGCAATCATGAGAGCATCAACTGTTTGTGCAGAAGCGATGGATAATTAACAAGGTGTCAGATTTTTAGTCATTTCACTATTACTTTACACGCATAAGTGAGTTATTATGAAGCGTGTGTGGTTTTCTTGATATTTTCTTGTCTAATCAAAAGGAATATATCAATTCATCTCCATAATTTGTAAGGGTTGCAATTTCTATAATTGAGCGGATTGGAGGTGTCGAAGGTAAATTCAGCTCTGATTTCCTGTGAAGGTTTCCAATTTCTTGGTGGTAACGAGTAAGTTCAGACGATTCTCCTATGTTGTATTTCTTTAGTTTTGAAGATTTATCAATGTAGGAAGAAAATCTTTAGCTTGTTGGAGTAAAACTCTACCATGTTTTAGAATTGCTTGGTTAGAAATATAGATAGGTAGTATGAGGTCGGTATTGCTGAAGCTCGGCCGAACCTCATGTCTAGTGAACATGTTACCAAAGATAGAAGATACTTCCTTGGCTCATGCTAATTTAGGGGATTTCCTAGAAAGAACCAAGAACCCTCAAACTGGTTCAATTATGGAGAAAATAGTGAAAAGTGGTCTTGTTGAAACTGCTACATTTCCGCTTGTTTCACCATGTCCAGATTTGGTGATTGCTTGCATGAATAGGTATGATGCATAGAATAGATGTATAAGAACTAGTAATGGTGAGTTGTTGGTTAGTATCAACAGATAAATAGTAATGGTGGCAATGGGAATCCCACACAAGGAATTATATGAGGATTGCACTATTGGGACCTCATACGCCTACTACTCAAAGAAACACAGTATGTACAAGAGTGTAATTGCTAGGAATTGGCTCCTCAAAGTTCAAAAAGGAGGGTCAGGACTGCCAAAGCCCCTAACTAGAGAGCACTTCATCATAGAAGTGCAAGAAATTGTGATACTTCTGAATAGGCTGAAGGGAAATTCACACTCCTTTTACTGGGAAGATTGGATGTATTTTTACATTTAGGTGTTGTTATCTGGTGACAGATATCTTGATTGGGTTCAAGTAATTGCCGGGAGACTTCATGAAGGCTTGCGTAACTTTGTGGGAATGTCTGGTTTTTATATGTCCTCTTATCTTTTCTACATATTAGCTTGTACAAGAGACTGGCTTGGTTTGCTAAATGAATCATGGGTGGATGGCATGAAGGTATATGATTATTATCATTTGTTATAATAGCAAAAACATGTACAGCGAATTGATAGATGGAATGGTGCCTTCGTACGAAAACTAGCTTTTGAGCTCCAGGGTCATGTGAACAAAAGGATGCCACATGAAGCAATGGAGTTTATAAGTATATATGGTAGCTTCTTTATTCAATTTCCCAGGTTCACCTACCTTCAGGTAGGTAGTTTCGAAGGTTAACTATTCAAGCTACCTAGGTATGCCTTTGACAGCTATGTTCTTATAGAGGTGAGCAGGAAACTCGCTTGCATTGATAAAAGGTTGGGAGCAAAAGGTAAATTTGGAGTTATCTTCCCTATTGAACTTGGATACTACAACTCCAAATCCATATCTGATGCTCTAAATTCAGAATTGGAATTTAAAAAGATGAACCTGCAGCTTTATGTTGCAAGACGTAGGTTTGATAGTAGAGGTTATGCCATTGAAAATCTAAATATGGACAACCACTTTTGTCATGAACCTAAGTTGGAGGATTACTGGGAGAATTGCAGTGACGAATATGAAGTAAGAAGAAGACTATGGTCAAGGTTTACTTTGCAACAAATAATTACCATGAAGCTTTCTATCAATATATCTAGAGTGAAGGAGGATACAAGGGAAGATATTCTAGATCCTGAGTTCAACACAAAGGTTCAAGGAAACCCAATCCCTTAGATTGATTGGAATAAAAGGGAAGATGACAGTAAGCCAAAACTTTTAATGTTGTAAGAAGAACAGAGAAATGGTTGAGAGATCAAAAGTTTAAGAAGGGATCGCTCATATCCTCACATGAACTAAGAGTTGATTCACACATTGTGACTCAACCTTCTATTTCTTCCACTATTGAAATTGTAAATGTTGTAGGTGATTCAAGGCCTATTGTTGAAAAAATCCAACCTAGGAGGTCAAATAGGTCACCATCAGGTTGTACAGCTACCCGAGTAACTTGATCCAGGAGCAAGAAAAAGAGTAAAGAGCCAATATTGAGTCAGACTATAGTGGACCTGGATCCTAGTGAAGAGGTAGAGGTAGTAATGGATCAACATGATTTAGGTAAGCCTACAATGCAGGAAATAGACATAAGTAAAGAAATGAAGAGTGAACTGGATCCCATGAACACCCTGGTTATTGTCAATTCACTAGATACTCAGGCAATCTCTCCACCCAAAGAACCTGCAAACACACCATGATGGTTGGAAGCTGTTGTTGGGAAGAAATGAAGTGTAGTTCCAATTAGAATACCTATAGAAGACATGGTCAACAAATATCTTTGAAAGGTATCCAAGCCAAAATGACTCAAGATGCAAACAATGCTTGAGGTGGATGAAGCAATAGTTCATTGGATGACCGAGATAGCCAAGCCTATTCTAGATAGAGATGTAGACAAAGCCACTGAGGAGGACTTCACAGTTGAAAAAGTAGATCGGGGGGTTGCTTCATGTGTTGTGGATGTTAAACATTTGGAGTCTTCCACAAAGAGAATAATTTCTAGAACATGGAAGGACGAGAAGGATAAAAGGGACTTGAAGCAAATTGTCACTCAAATGGCTGAGTACATCAATGCCAGTCACCATCCAGATCCCCAAACTTTATCATAGGTTGCAGTATCTTTTGATCCCAAATCTCCAGCCAATCAAAGGATGTTGGACCATGTTCAAAGAAACTAAATAGTCACAGAGATGTTCAATAAATGGTTGGATCTTATAATACAAAAAGGATCAGACTATATCATTAGTCTGGTAAAGGTTTATAAGGGTGTTGATACATTGAGCAAGGAGTTGGAGTTAGAGGTCATGGCCTAGGAGAAGGAAAGAATCAAATGGGTGGCAGTCCTTGCACAGATGAATGACATACAAAAATATGGAGTGATGAAGTTCCTAGCCAAAAAACCAATAGAAAACTTGGATGATAATGTATTATATGTATCAAAGAAAAATGTGGAGTGACGTAATTCAATTATAAAGCAGGGCCATGAAGAATCTACTAAATTGCTTAAGGGACTGACAAATTTAATTGGTACAATGCAGAAGGAAATCAAGTGCATTGACATCCAGCTCATTAAAGATGATGCAAAAATGATTGAAGTCACCACAGATATGACAAATATTTTCCAAGAAAACATATAGTTCATTCAGAAGACAAACTCCCTGACTACGAATGATTTCTCAAAAGTAGCCAGGATCAAGTCAATTCTTGGGGTATGTTTCGATCATCTGGAAGCGCACAAGGTAAGTGTGGCAAAAGTGAATATGGACAAGGAGGTTTGGAAGCAATGAATCCAGCATATTGGACTCCCCTACTTTCAGGTCATCTTGAACTTCTCGGTGACACATTTAGAATGGTGTGGTGTGCACAGTTCGGTGGCAAAGAAGGACAGACCAGTAACTTCCTCTACCATGGTGGAGTCATGATTGATGAGGGAATGAGTTGTCAGCCTCTTTATGGCTGTTATTTTAGTTTTTTTTTTCCTATTTTAGCAAACGATTTCTTCTTTAACCTATGGTTAAAGTAAAATATTTAATTGTTATGTAAAACTATGAGCCTGGAGGCTATTTGAGCTAGGAAGTTTATATTCACTGGGTCCGAAAAACTGTGATTTTTTTAGCAGCAAACAATATCTATTTTTCTGTGAATTTCTTTAAACTGGAATGACTGATTTATCAATTAAAATGATTATAGTGTGTAGTCTTTGAATCTGTATGTTTAAAGATTGGCAATCTTTCTTGGGAAATCATCTTTGTGCATGATAGTATTTGTTTTCTTTCAATTAATTCTATGTTTTCAGAATTCATTGTTATTATTAATTGTTAGCAGATCCATTATGGATTGAGTTGTGCTGATCCCCCTTGTCTTGTGAGGCATGAGAGAGTATTGATCAGAATCAATACTGCTATGCATTGAATATTCTCTCTCTTTTATGTTGAAGGCATTCCTTTGTGTTGATGGATGATTGCCAAAGCCTTTCTATGCTTTTTGATTAAAAGTGTCTTCATTTCAAAGGTTTTCTGTGTAAAATTCATTGCAAATCATACGAGGAGCTGCCCTCTAATGCACAAGATGGATTTTGATTAGTTCATCCAACTGTTGGTTTATTTGTGTCCTTTCATTAAGGGGTGTACAAGAGTCATATTTCTATTTAGAGAAAACAAATATTACAATTTCAAGAAAGGGACAAATATGTTAACCAACAACATCTAAAATATGTGTATCCACTTCATACCCATTTCCTCAATCCAGATCTTCTGTGGTTTGACCGCTTCCATGAGTGTTTCATCTTTCTTCACCATGAAGCATATGTCGGTTGAGTATTTCTCAACAATATGCTTAGGAACCATGTCTGTATATTTCATAGCCTTCTGGAATGCCTTAAAATAACCCCATACTTTGTCATCCCTTTGACTACCCAATGTTGCAATTGACTGTTTCAGTTGCCTCCCTACCAGGATATCAAATGCTCATTGTCTCTTCCTAAAACTGGGAGTCTCATTCATGAAAAATAATATTAAGCAGACAATTAGGTTACCATACTATAAAGTCCGTTTCTTTTCTCCTTTAATCTTTCCTAGGTTTATCAATAGTTCATCCAACATCTAACCACATAGATCCAATTTCTCATTTTCTCTCATCATCTTATAAGCTATGAAAATGTAGGAGCTAGAAGCAGAATTCTGTCGATTTGATTGTGTTACCTTATAACCGATGACCATGCTACCAAATCTGATGTTTATGTCAGTGATAGTGCTTATTCTCATAGATCATCTGCTTGATGTTGTGCCAGTAATCTTGTTGACATAATCATTAGAAACCTTCTTATCTAGATGTTGCCTAACCTGTGGTAAACCAGTGATTGCCTTGATGGCCTCCTTTGTAATCTTATAAGGTCTATCTAACCAGATAAAATCTCCATGTACTCTACTCAAAACATACCTAATGATTTCATCTTTGAATTTCGGAATGACCATAAGGTTGATAAACCCTAAATCTTCAATGTGCTTGTACTTAGGCTTAATCTTTCTAGAATCTCCCATAAGATACCTCATGTGCATGCCCTTGATATCAGATGTTCCAAAATCCTTAATGTAACAGTGTATGTACGCCCTAACATCTTCGACATACACAACTCCTTCTAGAACACAAGAAAAAGCTCCAACCGAATCTTCCAGGGTAGCCACATGTGGATATTGCTTGAAAATTGGCCTAGGATTGTCCTTGACCTCAACTACAATCAGATTTGCAACAAAGATAGGTACAGATGATGATCTTGCTTTCATGATTAAAGAAAAATACCTGTGAATCGCTTTCGATGAAAAACCCTAAAGACTTCTTCCAATTGTCGGTGAAATCACTCAAGAAGATATCTGATCACACTAAATCACCTTTAATCACTTTGAATCACTCTTAATCATAGTGAATGCAAGGTAATAAAAAATGGAATAGATTCAACCTTTTATCCTCCAAGAAAAACCTTAATATTTCATTGGCATCAATGACTTCTGGTGAAAGATACCAGATCTCGAACAAAACATATCCATGCCAGATAAGCATCTCCAATGTCTGGAACATCTTACATAACCTCTTATCGGGGCATATGTATCATCTTCATGAATTTTTCCCACCCCTAAGTTATCTACCTCAATTACCAAATGAGCTACATGTCGGTGCAGGAGCAACCTCCTCTGCTGGATAAGTAACTGGTGTATTCCCATCTGCAAGTTGTTCTTCAGTCTTCCTGACCCATCTTTGGGTATGATCTTGTCAGATTTCATTAACCTTCTCTTTCTATTTCTCCTCCATTACCAATCAATGGATTTTTGCTTCTACATAATTTAGCAATATGTCCAACCTCATTACATGCATAACATGTAATATTGTTGTTTTGAATTGCTTTGCTAAAACCTATATAATTGCTTGACCTGCACTGATTAGCCATATGTCCAAATTTTCCACATGCATAAAATTTTACATTCATTATGAAATCTTCTATCTTATGACCATACTTATTGCATTTAGAACATTTACCGAGAGCAGAATCTTGGTTTTGATTTGCTCTATTTCTACATTGCCTAGCCATGTGACCAAATTTATCGCAAACAAAATATATACAATTAAATTTATAAGCATTGAGCTGCCTTATTGATGCCTTATGGTTTTGATCTTTATTAGCAATACCAGAATTTTGTCCTTGCTCAAATCTAAGTCCACTGGAATCTCCATTCTGCCTTTGTCTCTTCAATAACACATCTAGTTGTGTTGAACTAATCTGGAATTTATCTTTATACTCACTTGTTGTAGTTAGATCATCTCTCAGAATTATCATTTGTCTCTCAAGCTCTTGTTCATTACTCTGGGATTGTACTAAATCAATTCTCAACATATCATTCTCATGAACCAACCTACCACATTCTTCAAATTTGTTCTTCAGAGATACAACAAGATTTTCTTCATTTTTCTTTTGGTCCTCAATCTCTTTAGACATTCTCATAGTTATAGCTTGCATTTCATTTTTCATAACCATGTTCTCCTGACTCATCTTCTGACATTGTTCCTTAAGTGCATCTTTCTCTTCATCATCCTGATTTTGTAAAAGTTCCTTCTTCTTAGCTCGAATAGATGACAACCTCTCCTATAGGATATGAATGAATTCCTGAGCATAATTCAATTCATTTTGTAACTTCAAATTCTTTAACCTTTCAGCATCATAATCTTCAAGTGCCATCTCAAGTTGCTTTTCCAAACCCATATCCATGGATTCTGGTTTCAGGATTCTCCTCAAGCTATTAAACTTCCTCCAAGGCACAAGGCTCTAATACCAATTGTTAGAATCTAAGAACACTAAGAGGGGGGGGGGGGGTGAATCGGTGTTTTACTGATATGATTAATTCTAACCTTATTAAAACATGCATACATCAACCGGTATACCGATACATAAATAATTGAAAGAAGTAAAGCAACCAATAAGCCAATCACATAAATGAGAACCATAACACAAAGAATTATACGTGGAAAACCTCAAAGAGAAAAAACCAAGATGGGATTTGTGACCCACAATATCAATCCACTGACCATATGAAGAGATATTACAAAATATAGGGGTCTGCACTTCCAGGAAGGCTTATAGCCTAGAGCACACTACTCAATCACAAAAGGAGCCTCACTAACTACATATAAATCCAGACTTAAATATGAAGAAATGATTGAACTGCTAAGATAGCATATTCTATGCTAGAATACAATTTTGGTTAAGCTCTATCTATTCCGATCTGAAACCCTAAGCCCTTTACCAGAATACCCCTTTTCAAAAATATCCTCACATACATAATCACTCTCAGATATTTCACATCTCCTTCATTATTTCCTTCCCAATTATGCATTCACACACACAAAAATGATTGCTCAAAATGATCTAATCAATTGACCTATATACCTTATACAATTTATCATGCCTTATGTTGGCTTACAAAGATAATTACAATGTCAATATACATGTCAACTAAATAACATAAATACATGAATATCAAAAATAATTTCCGATGTTGGATCTAAGAGATGTCAGCCTCCAATACCAATAACCTTATTCTAAACCATATCGACATGCATTGTCGGTAAGCAAAGAAATCCATCCATCCTGTCGATGTCAGTGTAGTGTCTGTGAAGTGCCTCTCGGTACACAACTAAACCAAAACATGAAGCTAAAACAAGATACCATGTTGCCATCAATGACAACATAGTGAAACCAACCAATTGAGTGTCAATTTCTGTAGGATTATTCCAAGATCAAGGGCACAATGAAAAGCATAAAAGAGACAATAGAATGACAAGAAAAAACTGTATTCTCATCAATATGCAAAAATGATCAACTGGATTCTTACAAATACAATGAATATAGGCCTTCTTATATAGGCAAGGCCATATGGATGTATGAGCACACAAATATGACATGTGGCTCAATGAGAAACAAGGGTAGGTAAGAAATACTAGGGGTAGGTAGGAGAAATAATATAATATTCCACAAGAGGTGGATGACTCACCGAATGTGGAGTGTAACAACAAAATAAGACCACAAAAGATGGAATTTCTCCTACAAGCTCTATCCCTATGTGCACACTTTCCTAAGTGTCTCAAATCCAAACTACGAAGAGATGCATTAGCCTAAGTTAACTTAAGTAAGTGTAATAATATCCAAAATGAATATTTATTTAGACTAACAACCCCCCTTAAGTGCAACTTAGGGGAATGAAGACTCAAGTCAACAATGCAAGATGGGTCTCGGCTACTAGGCCATGATAGGTACCCATGTACAATATGCAAATGCAAGCAAAACTATGCAATGCAATCTCTCACAAACGGAGAAAGGGAGAAAACCCAACGGGAAAAAAAGTCCCCCCCAAAAGAGAGATGAATGTACAAAAGACTCTCAAAGAAGAAGGACAAAACCTCAAAGAGGAAAAAGTCCCCCCCATAAGAGAGGAAGGAGAAGTCAGCTGACCCCCCCTAATGACACATCCTGCACCCCCAAGAGAGCTCGCAACTGCTGGAACTTACTCTCGGTGAAAGGTTTAGTGAATATGTCAGCAACCTACTCTGCTGTAGGACAATACTGCAAATCAATGACCTACTCCTGGATGAGCTCTCGGATATAGTGCATATGAATCTCGATGTGCTTGGTCCGCTGGTGCTGGACTAGGTTCTTCAAGATCGCAATAGCACTCTGATTGTCGCAATGTAGAACTGTCGGCCATGGAGTGGTGAAACCAAACTCTATGAGAATCTACTAGAGCCAAATGGTCTTAGTCGTTGTGTTAACAGCACCTCAATACTCAGCCTCAGTTGAAGAGAGAGCAATAGCATGTTGCTTCTTGCTCTACCAACAAATGGGGCCCAAACCAAGGTGAAAATTGTAACCAGAAGTAGACTTACGATCATCAAGATCGCCAGCCCAATCGAAGTCTGTGTAACCAACCAAGCGAAGTCCTGTGCCTGCTGCATAGTGAATCCCATAGTGATGTGTACCCTGGATGTAATGAAGGATGCATTTGGCAGCTTTCCAATGAAGCTCATGTGTTGCCTACATGAAGCGGGAAACCATGCCAACTGCAAATGAAATATCAGGGCGTGTATGAGTCAAGTAGATGAGACTACCCACAAGCTGACGATACAAAGTGGCATCAATGGGTGGAGAAGAACACTGAGCCTCAAGCTTGACTCCTGAAAGAAAGGGAGTCGGGGCAGGCTTACAATCAGCCATATGAAAGCGTGCAAGTAGATCAAGAGCATACTTGGGTTGCGATAGTGTAATCCCGAAAGGTGACTGTGAAATCTCTATCCCGAGAAAATAGTGCAAAAGACCCAAGTTAGTCATAGCAAATTTGTCATGTAAAGCAGATTTGACCCTGCTAATGATGGATGAAGTACTCCCTGTAATGATCAAGTCATCAACATAGAGCACAAGTATCAAGTGAGAGTCATCTTGTCGCAAAATGTAGACATTCGGATCGGAATGACACCTGGCGAACCCTGCAAAGAGAAGAAAGGAATCCATCTTGGCATACAAGGCCCTGGGGGCCTGCTTAAGGCCATAGAGAGATTTCCTTAGTCTGCAAACCAAGGAAGTATCCTGGATGAAACCCTATGGCTGCTCCATATAAATCTCCTCATCAAGATCACCATGAAGAAAAGCACTCTTCACATCCATCTGATGTACAGCCCAACCATGAGCTGTAGCAATAGCAAGTATCAAATGAATGGAGTTCATCTTGGCTACAGGTGCAAAGGTCTCAGTATAGTCAACACCTGCAACCTGCGAGAAACCTTTCGCAACAAGCTGAGCCTTATACTTATCCACACTACCATCCGCTACAAACTTGGTCCGATAGATCCACTTACATCGAACCATCTTTCTCCCCTTAGGGAGATGGACTAAATCCCATGTGTTGTTCCTCATCAAGGAACTATACTCTTCTTCCATAGCTTGGTCTCACTCAGGAACCCCTGATGCTTCCCTAAATGTCTGTGGATTGGAAGCGATAGCAATGAATGCATGTGGAAGATCCTGATGTTGTGATCGAGTTCTTCATGTATCTGAAGGATCCCCAACAAGAGAACCCACGGACTCAAGTGTCTGTCGAGCCCAACGAGGTCTAGGTGGAGGTGGAGAACGAGGTTCCTCAACTGCAAGTGGACCCTATGGAGGTGTAACCCTACGAGTTGGAGTTGAAGGAGTCTCATCATCTGAATCACTAACATCACTATCCACAATGGAGGAAGGTGGAGGAGGTAGAGAGGCTAAGCTAGGAGAGCTTTCCTCAAAGTGAACACTCCTCTCAATGAATACCTCATGTGTCTCTAGATCCATCAATCTATATGCCTTAACACCCTCAGGATATCCAACAAATATGCAAGGCCGACTCTGAGGTTCCAATGCCTTGCGTTTCTGCGGAGGTATGCGAGCCCATGCTAGACACCCAAAGACTTTGAAATGTCTCACAATCGGTTTCCTACCAGCCCAAGCTTCAAAAGGAGTAATACCTTGCAAAGCTTTGTGAGGAACCCAGTTCTGGATGTGTGTGGCACAACTGATGGCCTCTACCCAAAAGGCGGGATCAAGAGAACATGCATGTATCATACAACTAGCCATTTCTTTGAGAGTTCTATTCTTGTGTTCTGCAACCACGTTCTGCTGTGGAGTGTATGCAAGAGAATGCTGAAGATCAATCCCCTCAAATGTACAAAAATCCTCAAGTCTTTTGTTCACATATTCCCTTCCATTATTTGTGTGAAGAATTTTGACCACTTTCCCTGATTGCTTCTCCACATGAGTCTTGAAGTCCTGAAATCTGTCAAATACTTCACTCTTATGAATGAGAAAGTAGACCCAAGTGAAGCGGGAGTAGTCATCAATGAAGGTAAGAACATAGCGGGCCTTACTAAATGAAGGTGTTAGAAATGGACCTGCTACATCGCTGTGAACAAGTTGAAGAACTTCCAAAGCTCTCCAAGTTCTCCCTTTATCAAACTTATCCTCGGGATGCTTGCCCATGGAACAACCTAAACATACACCCTCTGAAATGCTGATTCAAGGTAGACCTGTGACCATGTCTTTAGTGCTTAGTTGTTGAAGATAGCGGTAGTTGAGGTGACCAAACCGCTCATGCCATAGCTTACTTTCTGAATTTGAATGAGTAAGCAAGGCCTAGAAGGTGAACTTGGCACAAAATGGGAGAATGAATAAAGCCTTGAGTTGTCATTGACTTGTCCCACTGCTACCAAGGCATCATCATCAAGTTCCTTTACCACAACTGAATCTGGTGTAAACTCAACCTTTTTCCCATTCCCATAGTGAGTGATTTGGTAGATGGAGAGAAGGTTGGTAGACAAGTTAGGAACATAGAGAAAATTTTCAAATGTTCCATCATCCATGTCAATTGAACCTTTCCCTTCAACCTCTACTTGTGTGTCATCACCTATGTAAATGTGAGGTACCTTAGATGGCTCCAATGAAGAAAACTGCTCCTTTGTAGAACCCATGTGATATGAGGCACTCGAGTCAAGTATCCATTGCTGTGAAGAACCTATTGTAGCCACAAATGCTTGCCCTTTTCCTTTAGACTATGAGGAAGAGGAAGGAGATGAATCCTTCTTTGTGTAGGCGGATGGCAAGTTGATGTTGTTTTTCTTAAGAAGATTGGTTAACTCATCAACTTGCTTTGCGTGGCATCAGTGCTCATCATGACCATACTTCTTGCAATATGCACAAGTTGGTTTATCCTTCTTAGGTGGTGTCCCCTTCTTGGAAGAGGATGAAAAATTGCCTTGTGATGGAGAGGATGATTGTCCTTTTTCCTGGTGTGGCTTAGACTTGGATTGCTTCTTCTTCTTGTTGGAATCTTTGCCTTGACTTCCTTGATTCCCTTGATTAGCCACCAAAGCCTTGGACTTTGAAGACTTGAGAAACCCCATGTTCAACAACTTAGATTATTCCAATATCAACATTTTTGTGAAAGCATCAAATGAAGGCATAACATAAGAACTCCCCACTGTCAAATGATGGATTTGGAAGCTAGATACAAATGTTGCATATTCTGGTGCAAGCTTGTCCAACAAGTTGAATATCAACTGAGCATCCTTTTTGTCAATTCCACAATCCTTAAGCTTTGCTCTTAGCTCATTTACTTTGGTGACATAATCTTGGATTGTATCAAAACTCTTGGGCTCTAAGTTGGTGAGATCATTGTCAATCTGATAGCCTCTGATTTCATCAACTTGTCCATACAATTTCTGAAACATATCCCAAGCCTCTTTGATTGTTTTACACTTCTCAATGTGAAAAATGAGGTCATCTGATACATACTTGCATAAGGTTCCAAGAGCCATGCAATTTTTTGTGAGCCATTCTAATTAAGCAATTGGATCAGCCTTAGGATCAGGTGGTGTTGTAATTGTTCCATCTATGTAGTGTGTGAGACCCTTTTCCATTAATTTACTCCATACTTTAATTTTCCATGATGCATAATTATGTGGAGTTAGAGGTGGAAATTTATTAGGACTCATTGCAACAAAAATGGAAAGAGCATAAAGAGAGGCACAATCACACAAGACACCCCACCAAATTCACTCAATCAAAGAACCCCCCCAAAATGTGATGAATTGACACTTTATAAGTAGTGCGTATACAATGGGCCACTTGCAAAAAAAAGGCAAAGTGGACTTCTGATTTACAATTTTACAACTGCCTCAATAAGGCCAAAAGAGTCTCAAACTGATAATGCAAGAGATCTAACTAAGATCCAAGCAATCTACAAGTACCTAATAGGCCAAATAAGACCAATATCTGAAAGTACAATTTCCACTCAAAATCTCTGAAATCTGGTCATAGATTATGAAAGTAGATGAAAAAATAAGCACTTTCAAAAAAAATAGCACTTGAAAAGGAGGTCGTATGAGCTCAAACGAGGCCTTTGAAGTTGCAGAATTGAGGATTGGATAGGTACAGCTGAGAGAATCTAAAAATTCCGGAAAACCTTTGCACCAAAATCAAAAAATAACCACACCACTACAAAGATCATGAAATTTTAGCCCTTTTAAAAAAAAATTGCACCAAAAAAGGAGCAAAAATGAGCAAGATATGGCCTTTCAAAGTTGGACTGCAAAACTGAAAAGCCCAATGGAGAGGGGTCAAAAAAATTTCAAAAAATGCTGATGTGGTGCTGATGTCAGCAATTCACTATGTTAAATTTGATGGCCATATGATTGTCGCAAAAACTTTGCCTCCCTGCTGACTGGGCGTTCGTACTGTACGGACTGCTGACTGGGCAGGTGACTGTGCAGTACAGATGATGACGTGGCACTGTACAGTGGCATACAGACGGACTGTGTGGTGCAGGTGATGTGGCATACGGAAGTCGACCGCGGGCCAGTGGCGGACACCGGGCCGCCTATTTTGGTGGTCGCCGGTAGAGGGAACGGCCGGAGCCAAGGGGCTGGCGGCGGGCCGGGAGCTGAGGTTGCCAGTGGCAGTGGCTGAGGGGGCCAGCAGGAGTGAGCGGCAGCGGCGACGTGCGCGGCGTGCGAAGCGGCCGACGGGGGTGGCGACGGCAAGCAGCGGCGTGGAGGAAGCCGGGAGGACGGGACGGCCGGCGGCGGTGGCGGCGGGCTTCGAAGGGAACACGAGCACAAAGACCGGCAGGTACAGGCGACATAGCAAGTACAGCCTGCAACACCTGCGACACGTAGGTACGGGGTACGAGGGGGTCTGCGAACCCCCAAACACAAAATGTTTTTTTTTTTTTTTTTTGAATTTTTTTTTTTTGATTTTTCGAAATTTTTCATCCAAAAAATAAATTAAAAAAATTTCGAAATCCGTACGATAATAGCAAAAATGGGGAAAAAAAATTTCTCACCAAAATAGGTCAACTTTATAGTTGAAATTTATGGAAATGGCTTCTCGGATTCAACGGTGATGTCCAAATCGCTGATGACGCCCCCAAAAAATGAAGATCCCCAAATCCGAAAATAGAAGCCTTCCACGATGTCTCCAAAAACTAATCAATGAAGCCCCAATAGCTCTGATACCATGTAAGATTTTGCCAAGATCAAGGGCACAATGAAAAGCATAAAAGAGACAATAGAATGACAAGAACAAACTGTATTCTCATCAATATGCAAAAATGATCAACTGGATTCTTACAAATACAATGAATATAGGCCTGCTTATATAGGCAAGGCCATATGGATGTATGAGCACACAAATATAACATGTGGCTCAATGAGAAACAAGGGTAGGTAAGAAATACTAGGGTTAGGTAGGAGAAATAATATAATATTCCACAAGAGGTGGATGACTCACCGAATGTGGAGTGTAACAGCAAAATAAGACCACAAAAGGTGGAATTTCTCCTACAAACTCTATCCCTATGTGCACACTTCCCGAAGTGTCTCAAATCCAAACTACGAAGAGATGCATTATCCTAAGTTAACTTAAGTAAGTGTAATAATATCCAAAATGAATATTTATTTACACCAACAATTTCCAACATTCTTGATATGATCTTGTCGGATTTCATTGACCCTCTCTTTTCCTTTATCATTTGAACCATCATTGTTAACTGGTGGATTTCTGCTTCTACAGAACTTAGCTATGTGTCCAATTGTGTTGCATGCATGACATGTAACATTGTTCTT
Organism: Cryptomeria japonica; assembly: GCF_030272615.1. Classification (NCBI taxonomy): domain Eukaryota; kingdom Viridiplantae; phylum Streptophyta; class Pinopsida; order Cupressales; family Cupressaceae; genus Cryptomeria; species Cryptomeria japonica. The sequence goes on from NC_081407.1 coordinate 781,466,858, forward strand.
TTGAATTGCTTTGTTAAAACTAGTATAATTCCTTGACTTGCACTAATTAGCCATATGTCCAAATTTTCCACATGCATAACATTTAACATTCATTATGCAATATTTTGTCTTATGACCATACTTATTGCATTTAGAACATTAACTGGGAACATAATTATAGATCTGATTTTCTCTATTTCTACATTGCCTAGCCATGTGACCAAATTTATTACAAACAAAACATCTACCATTAAATTTGTAAGCATTAAGTTGCCTTACCGGTGCCTTTTGGTTCTAATCTTCATTTGCAGTATCAAAGCTCTGACCTTCTTCAAATCCAAGTCCACTGAAATCTCCATTCTATCTTTGACTTTTCAATAATTCATCAAGTTGTGCTGAAATGACCTTGAATTTGTCCTTGTACTCACTTGCAATAGTCAGATCATCTCTCAAAATTATCATTTGTCTCTCAAGTTCTTGTTCATTACTCTGGGATTGCATTAAATCAGTTTTCAACATATCATTTTCATGAACCAACCTACCACATTCTTCAAATTTGTCTTTCAGAGATATAGCAAGATTTTCTTCCTTCTTCTTTTGGTCTTCAATCTCCTTTGACATCTTCATAGTTAAGGCTTGCATTTCATTCCCCATGACCATGTTCTCTTGACTCGACTTCTGACATCTTTCATTAAGGCCATCCTTCTCATCATTATCTTGATTTTGAAGAAGTTCCTTCCTCCTAGCTTGAACAAATAACAACCTCTCCTATAGGATAAGAATGAATTCCTGAGAAGAATTCAATTCATCTTGTAAATTTAAGTTCTTCATCCTTTCAACATCATAATCTTCAAGTGCTACCTCAAGTTTCTTTTCCAAACTCATATCTATGGATTTTGGATTCAAGATCTCCCTCAAGCTATTAAACTTCCTCTGAGGCACAAGGCTCTGATACCAATTGTTGGAATCCAAGAACACTGAGAGGGGGGGGTGAATCAGTATTCTACCGAAATGATCAATTTTAACCTTATTAAAATATGCATTCACCAACCGATATACTGGTACATACAGAATTGAAATAAGTAAAGCAATCAATAAGCCAATCACATAAATGAATACCATAACACAGAGAGTTATACATGGAAAACCTCATTTAGAGGAATAACCACGGTGGTAATTGTGACCCACAATATCAGTCCACTGGCCATGTGAAGAGATATTATAAAATATGGCGGTCTACACTTGCAAGAAGGCTTACAACCTAGAGCACACTGCTCATCACAAAAGAGTCTCACTGACTACATACAGATCCAAAGAAATAAGTGAACTACAATGATAGCATCTTCTATGCTTGAATATAGTTCTGGTTAAGCTCTATTTGTTCCGGTGTGAAACCCTAAACCCTTACCAAAATAATCTCTTACATAAATGTCCTCACATACATGATCTCTCTCACATATCTCGCATATCCTTCCATTACATCTCATATCACATTCTCCTATATCAAAAAGGATCTAATCAAATGACCTATATACCCTTACAATCCTTCATGCCTTATGTCAACTTACATAGATAATTACAAAATGAATATACATGTCGGCTCAATTACATATATACATAAATATCAAAATTAATTGTCGATTGTCGGAACTCCTATATGATGTCGACCTTCTATACCATTATCCTGATGAAGTCATGTCGGCCTGCAATGCTGATATCCAAAGAATTCCTCCTACTAATGAAGATACCTATCGATGTCGATATCAGTGTTGGTAAACAACCAAACCAAGTTCTGAAGCCATAACATGTTGCCATCAATGACAACATATTGAAACCAATCAAATGAGTGTCAATTTCCAACACATCCTACTAGATGTTGGAAGTCTACTTTTCTTAAGTTTGGAAGGTGGAACATAGTATTCGACAGAGTAAGAGTACTCTGAGTAGAACACAATTTTGGGTGCACATTTTTCTTTGCAGTGGAAGAGGTAATCGATTGGATGATTGCAATAGCTTGGTCTACAATCCTAGCCTCCGATATTGATTCTCGTGCAAGATTGAAGATCTGGCATCCGATACTTTCGGAAGAATAGGTTATTTGGCCAATTAGTGGTGTGACAAGCTATGCAGAATCCTTGGGTGATTTTGTTGATTGGTTCTATACTCAAGGTTGTCGAGCTGACATATGTGAAGCATATAATCAATTTGTTTTGGTCTACATGTGCAATAATAATTTGATTGAGCCAACTCCTTCTTACATGTTTCATCTTTTGCAATTGTTTTTGGAGCCAACATGTTGGTGACCTAAAACAACTGATGCAGATATATAAGACCGATCTATATGATCACTTTTTTATCGATATTAATGTGCGAAGATTGTATGAGCATCTGTACGCAGTTTCATGTGCATTATCATTGGATTTATTCTTTGGTGTATGATAGAACAACAAAACAAAGCAATGTGCTAAAACAGTGGAAGTAAGATACTTTGTGCTTAATTGGAACTGCACTTTGGCATTTGTAGATTCTATTCATCATTTCAAACATTCAAGTTATTATTTGTAAACATTTGTAGGATAGTGAATCCTCTAAGGGTTGTAGCCCTCTCTTGTATTTTAGCAGTGAGCTCTAGGCAGTGTGCTTGAATGCATGTGCATTCCTTTTGTAATATTATTATACTCCTGATCACAATATTTTAATATTGTGTGTCTCAATCCCACCATGGTTTTTCCCTTTCCAGGTTTCCACATAAAAATTCAAGTGTTATGGTTTTTTCCTTGTTTGTATTGAGTGTATGCACTTTACTTTTATATATTTGCATCGAGTGGTTTAAGAATCAATTCAAGAAAGTTTAAAATTGTAGAACATTGTTTCACCCCCCTCTTAGTGTTCATTGATTCCAACAATTGGTATCAGAGCCAAAAATGAATGAACAGACAACTGAACAAGTTACTACTGTAGATGATAGTAATGATAGTCAGAAGATTGCAAACTCAAGTGAAGCAACTCAGAATCCTTCGGTGATGACTATTGAATTAGAGAAGAAGTCTAAGGAGGTTGGTAATAAGAAGGGAAAGGATGTAGAGGAGAAGGAAGAGAAGGAGAAGGATGAATAGGTTCTGGTGCCAAGAGACACCATGGAATCTAAAAAGGGGATGCAAACAATAAGCAACACATACTTCATCCAAGGTCCTATCAATCTTAATTCCTTATCCCTAGTTCAAGTACTCAAATTTGCAGCAATCACCCAACCTAAAGACAGTGAAGACTTGTTGAAGTCCCATATTGAAGACAAAGAGCTGATATCCTTAGCTACAAGTGTTCTTGAGAAAATTTTGCCATCTTTCAAGAAAGACACACTTGAATCACCCTCTGACAAGCTGAGAAGTATTCTTAAATCAGTGGACTACCATTTTCAATCCCTAGAGAAAACTGTTGAAGTAAATGCACTGAGCCATTTCAATGCCAAGAGGTTAAGGACAATTTTGAGAATGGTTGAAGGTGACAAGATCAGTTTGATTACTAGTGTGAAGGGCATTCAATAGGTATTGGATGAAGGAGGAAAAATCTACAAGTCATGTCTTCTATTGTTGAAGTTCACTATAGAGCTTGATAAGAAGATCAAGGAGTGTGAAGGACAATTGGCCGATATATCTCAGTCCTATGTCCCCCAGGTCACTTTTTATAGTCATAATGAAGCTCAGGTGATGCTTCTGCTAGGTAAACTTAAGAGCCTGAATCAAGAGAAAGATAAAATAGTTAGTAGACTAGGAGAGCTGAGGAACCTAATCACTCCTTGGCTGGATATTGTACTTAGTAGTCAGTAGGATGCCATGAATGCACTGAATAAAAGTGTTCCTTCAAACCTCAAGGGAGTATAAATGCATGCATATCCATTCAGTTCTCTCATCAACATTTCAGAGAACCTGAAGCAAGGTTGGGATGATCACTTGCAGTTCTTGAGGACTATTTTTGTAAATATCTTTAATTTTTTGTAGGTTGTTGTGTATACCCTTGTACATATTATTTTGAGTGGATACCTACCATTTCCATTGATGTAAAAGGGGGAGAGAGAGAGAAGTGAAAAATGTTGTATATTCTCAGGGGGAGCCTATTGGAATCTTGCATTTTTAAAGTTTTGAAGTTTTGCAGTGTCTGACATTTTTGGTTTGACAAAGCCATTTTTCACTAGGTGTTACAATCAATGCCAAAGGGGGAGATTGTTGGAAAGAGATATTATACCAAAAGAGATAAGTGCTTGAGGAATGTTTGAGTGTTGTCATTGATGGCAACTCAGATCAGAGGCTTCATTCAGAATATGTTGAATCATTCTATTGAAAGTTCAAAGTCTACTTTGCTCAACTCTTGAAGATACAACACAATGTTCAACAGAGTAAGAGTACTTTGATTAGAACTCAATTTTGGGTGCACATTTTTCTTTGTGGTGGACGAGGTAGTCTATTTGATGATTTGAATAGCTTATTCCACAATCCTAGCCTCTAGTATTGATTCTCATGTAAGATTGAAGATCCGACATCTGACATTTCGGAAAGAATGGGTTGGTTGGCTGATTAGTGGTGTAGCGTGTTATGTAGAATCCTTGGGATGATTTTGTTGATTGGTTTCATGTTCAAGGTTGTCGAGCTGACATATGTGAAGCATATAATCAATTTTTTTTTGTCTGCATGTGCATTAGTAATCTAATTGAGTTGACTCCTTACACGTTTCATGTTTTGCAAATGTTTAGTCGACATGTTGGTGACCTAAAACAAGTGATGCAGATATATAAGACCGATCTATATGATCATTTTTGTGATCGATGTTCATGTGCGAAGATTGTATGAGAATCCATGCGCAATTTCATGTGCAATGTCATTGGATTTATGCTTCGGTGTACGATGGATCAATAGAACAGAGCAGTGTGCTAGAACAGTGGAAGAAAGATACTTTGTGCTTAACTAGAACTGCACTTTGGCATTGGTAGATTCTATTCATCAGTTCAAACATTCAAGTTATTATTTGTAAACATTTGTAGGATAGTGGATCCTCTAGGGTTGTAACCCTCTCTTGTATTTGAGTAGTGAGCTCTAGGTAGTGTGCGTGAATGCATGTGTGTTCCCCTTTGTAATATTATTATAATACTCATGATCACAGTATTTTAATATTTTAGGTCTCAATCCCACCATGGTTTTTCCCTTTCCTAGTTTCCATGTAAAAATTCCAATGTTATGGTTTTGTGCTTGTTTGTATTGAATTTTTTGCACTTTACTTTTATACATTTGCATCGATTGGTTTAAGAATCTGTTCAAGAAAGTTAAAAATTGCATAACATTTATTCACCTCCCCTTCTCAATGTTCATTGATTCCAACACTAATCACTATTTGAAGTGGAAAATAAAATATCAAGAGAAAGGAAGGAGAGATTCATAAAAGGTCCATGAATGAAGGCTCCAACCAATATAGTTTCTTCCAATGAACTTGCACACAAAGAAACAAGTACGAAAATGTTGGGGCAATGGTTTAGAGGTCTACCATAGTCAAACCCCTACTTCATTAATTCTACCTCCATGGACAACCAAGATATATTGATAGATGATAATGCAAGAATAATAAAAGAAAATAATACAAATGATATGCTAATAAAACAACAGATAAGAAGCAAGAATATCATTGGAGGGAAGATGAGCACTAAAACATAGGAGATTAAAAGCTTCAATAATAGTGACAACATGATGAACATGTGTAAAGATGATGTAGAAAAACTAGTGATATATCTACAAAAGCATGAGAAATTGTGTAGAGAGCTCAAAGAGTTTAAAAGATTGATTATAGACCCAAAATGAAAGCAAGATAAATAGTCCAAGAAGGAATCTCAATGTCGGTGGATGTAGAGGATGTGTTACACTATTGAAAATAGGAAGTGTAACTCTCCAACAACCACATTCGGACTACATCTTTTGTGAGACAATAACATGGCATGCATACATCTCCACAGTGCACAAGTTTCTTCAAGTTAGATTGTCAACATATTTGAGAATGTCAGCAAAAGGGGTGACAAGGTAGGCTAGGTGGGCAAAGGGAATATCTCCTATTTAGCTTAAAGAGAAGGTGGTTATGTGACATAGAATTACATTGGGTGCAATTTACGATGTTAAAGAAATCAACTATTTTTTCTTTTATAAAATTATTGAGTTATACTTTTGGTGCTATGCTATTACCATAAATTCACTATTCACCTTAGCAATTGTATTTTAAGATGAGGAGGTATGTTGATAAGAATTCTTAATTTAGATAATTTTGTAATTAGTTCTAAAGAAATATTGATAATTTTCTTTCTTGTTACAAAATGTGTGATAGAGAAAGAGGAAAGTAAACAAATTTCAATATTGAGGTTTAGAGACCAAGTCAATTCTATTAATACATACCATTCAAAAGTATATAAAAATGAGCACTAAATTTAGTGAACATGAATACATTATATAGATATAGGATTGATGTGAAATCACTTTGTCAATATATATTTGTGATATTTTTTAGTTTAACATGTGCTTTGACCTTGTCAAACAAGCGATATTACACTATAAATTTCACTATGCAACTCTCTAGACCATTTTCAATTTTGTTAATACATTAAAATAAATAAAATAATATGTTTTGATGTTAAAAATAACCCACCACCCTCTTATTTTAGTGTGATGTTGAAATTAATGAGCATGATCTTTCCCCATCTTATGGTAGTTTTTTATTCACATGTATGGACTCTCCTCCATGTTGTTGCCTTGCTTCTTCTTTATTGAAGGGTTTTGAAGATATTTATAATATGTCCATCATTTATAAATGTACTTTGAATCATGCAAGTGATGATACATTTATTCATATTGTTAAACACATATTATATTCATGCCCTAATTAATATGCTCCTTCCATTTCTTATTTCTTATCATGTCTTTTTATAGGTCATTTCACTTGTAACTCATGAAATTATTAGAATCATGGAAAGTAAATTAAAAAATTAGAGAATAAAACAAATAATTTATCAATTAACACATTCTAATCATTTTATGTTTAAACAAATGAAAAAAATAATTAGAAGAGTTAAAAAAACTAATCAACTACATTTTGTACAATTTTGACCAAATGCTTCACACTATTTGAATAGTCTATTTTGTAATGAATAAATTATTTATCACTAATTGAATCTAAATATTAAAATATTATTAAATAAAACTTTAATAAAACATGACATGAAACATTAAGAAAACATAAATTCAAAGCTACTTTATAACAAATATAAAAAAAACATCAATATGTAAGGTACTAATCTAGAGATAAATCAACCAAAAATAATCTTTGAAAATGGTGTATCCAATGAAAGCGATTGTAATTTTTTTGGAATTATTGAAAATGGTGTGACTAATTAGCTAAATAAGTAGAAAATTAGAAAATAAACCAAATAGTTTATCCATAAACATATTTTAATCATTTTATGTTTAAGCTTCACACTAACTTTTTGAATAATCTATTTTATGATAAATTCTCTCCTACTAATTCAATCTTAATATTAAACTATTATTAAATAAAATGTTAATAAAACGTGGCATAGAACGTTAAGAAAAATAAAATTCAAAACTACTTTATAACAAATATTAAAAAATTTATAAGGAAAGTGCTTTCCCATTAATATGTAGGGTACTAATCTAGAGATAAATCAACCAAAAATAGTCTTTGAAAATGGTGTATCCAATCAAAGCGATTGTAATTCTTTTTGGAATTATTGAAAATGGTCTTAATAATTTGATAAATAAATTAGAAAATTAGAAAATAAATCAAATAGTTTATCAATAAACATATTTTAATCATTTTATGTTTAAGCTTCACACTAACTTTTTGAATAATCTATTTTATAATAAATTCTCTACTACTAATTCAATCTTAATATTAAAATATTATTAAATAAGATGCTAATAAAACATGGTATAGAACGTTAAGAAAAATAAAATTCAAAACTACTTTATAACAAATATTAAAAAATTTATAAAGTGCGTGCTTTCCCATCAATATGTTGGGTACTATAATCTAGAAATAAATCAGCCAAAAATAATGTTTGAAAATGGTGTATACAATGAAATAGGTATTATTACCTAGTTGATAAAATATTAGTTGATAAAATGGTGTATCCAATGAAAGAGATTAGTTTTTCCCAAAATGGTCTGAATAAATAGTTATGGTCATTGTCAAACGGCAGGGAAAGGCAGATAAAATAGCTATTAGATGTCAATCCGCAGGGAAAGGCAGATAAAATATATTAGGCATCACTCAATCGAAAGTGCAGACAAATGAAAACGTTGCGTACTAAAGAAGAAATAAGTGTTGTGTGACGTCAAACTTGTTCCGTACAAAATTATTAAGGGTGTAGAATGCGAATAAATGTCCGTCCCAATTGCGTGAGAATTAAAAATTGGGAAAAGCAAAGCCTCGCTGGCACTCCCGTGAAAGCCATCATTACTTTAATCTATTTGAGTATGATTAAATGTATCATCTATCTGTTTCTTTGATTTGATTAAATGGACTGAATAACTTAATATGACATCACGTACAAGTTAAGTTCACACGGAGTAATCTAAAATAAAGAGGTCGAATTCTACCAGTTTCTTATGCTTGTTCACATTAATAATTTGGGTCATATTCATGGTTAGATCTATATTTTTATACGGTTGTGTGCAAAATCTTATTGTTTAGGTAAATTGACAAGGTGAATTTTTTTTTTATTTTTATTTTTTATATATATAATAATATTAATTTAAAAATATGATGAATGTTTTTATGCATTAAAGATTTAGATATTTATTTGATTGTTTTTTTATATTAAAAGCAGTCAAAACAAGGGGGCTGTCCCAAGTACAGATAAGAAAAACAGTGGCTAGCCAACTGTTAGCAGAGAAGCAACAATGGATTAGTATATACCTAGGGGCTGTCCCAAGTATTTATTTGATTGTTGCAATGGATTAGTATATCACTTTAATCGATATTGTATACAAGTAATCTTGTTTTTGCTTTCTTTGTATCTTATGTTTGTTGTCTCTTGGATTACTTTTTGTAATCTTCACCTCCACTTACAAGTGCTCAGTGAATTACATATTGTATATAACTAAAAATGGTTTGAAGATAATTAATTAAATACGCAATTATTTAATCAATCCTCCTCCCCAATTTAATTGAATTCACTAAGCAATTTGATTAAAATTCCCCTTTTCATCTACTTATTAATAAATCTAAGGATTTATTTAATAGGTTCATTTAATCCCCTTTAATTAATTAATTAATTCAAATTAATTAATTTTCCCTCCATCCAAAATCATTTCTTCTAAAATCCTTTAATTAATTAAAACAAATCAATTCATGAGTTGTTGAAATTAATTAGTCTTTTCCTATTATTTGGATTTTTAAATTCAAATTCTCCTAACTTCTACCACTCCTAAACCTAACCCATTCTACCTACCCACATGTCCCCTTTCATCCAACATCTTCTAGAACCTTTGTGACACTTGTCACTAAGTGTTCCCTTTCATCCAACCTCTTCTAGAAGCCTCTTGACACTTGTCACCATAGAGATGACAAATGTTCCCTTTAATCCAACCCCCTTTGCCATCCTCCTCCAATTTAACCATTGATATCCTCAAATCAATCTTGACCGTTGATTCTTTCCACCTCACCCCTAGCCTTGAAAATCTTATAAATAGACCTCATTCTGGAGCAATATGGGTCCCAATTTCATATTGTATGCGGGAAAAGTGGGCTGATAAAACTCAATATGTGAAAATATTGCTAAATACTAGTCCACACACACACACAGGACTTCTTGGTGCAAGCTATGGAGTAACAAAGTATTACTCAGCTTCCCAAGGTGGCTCCCATGGTTCTCTATCTCACAATGTCCCTCAAACCAATGTTTTGCTCTCAGATCACTGAGCAAAATGGTTCAGGGATGGCAAATGCAAGAACGAGGGATGCTTTGATAGTTTTAGTATGAGATGCATCCTAAGCTATGCATGATTCTAGAAATGCAATAAATTAGATGATAAGATGACAAGATTAGTATGAATACTATCTTAACATGATATATTTATTCTATGATTGAGCTAAATGATAAAGACAGTATTCTAAACATGCATATTTAGACTAATTTGTATTCCAAAGAGAGGCTAAAATGATGAACATAAAAATGATATGAAAGCTTGAATGTATTTGAGCATAAGTGTGATACTATAAATTTGAAGGATGATTTCAAATGGAGGAATGAGAGCTCTATTTATAGCAAAAATAGGGCAATGGATGGTCAAGATTGAATGGTTTAATCAAGGGTTGAGTTTGAAAGTTGGGGATCCATGTTTGTAATTGGCACCAATGAAATGGTGACAAGTGTCAACATAGGGTTGGGTTGAGAGAAGGGGTTGGAGGCATTAAATGCCTGAGAAGACCTTATGGTTATCTAGAGGGTAAGGGTCAAGCTTAAATTAGGATTACCCACTAGTTTAAGAGTTAATCTAAGGATAAACCTTTGTGCAAATGATTAAGAGATAATCATGGTCAAAGCATTAAAGGCCTAATGAGACCCTTGGGTTGGATGAAGGTTGAGTTAAAACGAATGATTTAACCATATAAGAGGGTTTGAGTTAACCATTAATGGTTATTGGAGACTTTGGGGGATTAAGTGGTTGAAGGTTGGAAGAGGGTTTGAGAAGTGACTTCCCTTTGCTTAGGGATGTGACAAAGTTTAGAAGATGGGTTAGGCTAATTAGAAGTGATTAGAAGATTCTAGAAGGGATTAGAAAGGGGTTTGGAATTTTGCAAGTGGATGGAGGGATAATAGGATTTAATTGAAATAAAGTAATTTAATTCAATTTGGTTGCAATTTGGGGAAATTAAATAAATTAGATTTATTCAATTTTAGGATAACTATTTAATTAAATTTGAATTTAATTAAAAGTGGATAGGGGGGATTTAATTGAATAAAATGATTTATTCATTAAATGGGTATAGTGAATTTTATTTAAATAAATTGAGTAATTTACTTAATAAAATAGAAGAATGTGGATAATTTAATTAAATTGGATTTAATTAAATAGAGAAATGAACATAAAATATTCATTTAGGAATATGGTCATTTTTATACGTCTACATTTTGCCCCTCTTTGAAGTGATGTGTGTGCACATGTTATTTCAAAGAAAATGATGTGTTTTTGTGATTTATGATCAAATGCAATTTTTGTGTCGCTCTTTTGATTTGCTAGTCGTGCCCCAGATTTGATTTGATGTGTGATGCCCCAGATTCGATATTTGATGGTGATGCCCCCTCAGGAGATGAATCAATATTTTAAAATTTTTTGATTTAATTTGATGAGTTGTGTATGATGTGTATGATTTTGGTTATGTGTAATGTGTGCAAATTGATTCATCTCCCGATAAGTTACAAATTTTATGGTATAGAGGAGTCCACGACCATATTACAGGTCCATTTGGCTAACCCTAATTTCATTTTCCTCCTATAAAAGGGGAAAAGGCCTTGAATTAGATTCATTTGTGCTTTGTTGACTTTGGAGAAAGAGAATTTGGTCTGCAGAGAAAAATGCCTATTCCATATCATAGACACCGTTTCAAGCGCGTTCGGAGGTACCGGAGACCTGCAGCGCATGGACCACTAGTAAGTCAACATTTTTGACCCTCTTTTGATTTTTTATTTGGTCATTTTAAGTCCTTTTTTTATTTTCAGAGTTCGGGTTTAACGGTTTAGCACGTCTAGGGCATAGAATAGCGCATACGAAGTTTAGAGTAGCGCATCAAGTCGAATATTAGGGGTCGCGTCCGAAATAGATAGGATAGCGCATAAAAGAAATAGGTTAGCGCATATAGGTAGAATAGCGCATGGCAACTGTTGGGTAGCGCATCAGGTCAACAGGTTAGCGTGTAGGGTAGACCTAGCGCATAGGGGTCGCAGGGGTTCACATAGGTAAGGGGGTTTAGCGCGTAGGGATAACCTAGCGCATAGGGTCAAACGGGTAGTGCCTAAGAGGTGTAGATTAGCGCGTAGACGGATTTAGTGCATAGAGTAGGTTAGGTGGCGCATGGGGAGAAAATATTAGCGCATAGAGTCAGTCTAGCACATAGGGTAAATAGATTAACGCATAGGAAAAGCAGCCTAGCGTGTGGGGGAGTTTTAGCGCAGCGCAAACCTGTTTTAGCGCATCTGGAAAATTTTTGCGAGATGAGCCGATTTGTAAAATTTTTGTGTCGTGCTGTCATGATTTTATGGATTTGTCCAATATGAGTGTCGATATAACTTGTTTTGATTTGTGATATTCCAAGTTATGTATAGATATCAATGTGTTGTGTTGATCAAAATATGATATATTTGCGTGTTCTATTTCAAGTTCAATGTGTGAAGCCTGATTTGTGTTACAAGCTGATATGGGTTGGAAACTTGAGTTGTTTTACAACCTGATATGGGTGGGAAACTTGAGTTGTTTTACAAGTTTATGTGATTATGGAGACTTGAGTTGTGTTACAAGTTTTGATATGGTTTTTGATAACTTGAGTTGTTTTATAAGTTGATATGAAATGATAGGATTTTGAACTTGATTTAGATAAGCAAATTGTTTCATGTTGTTGATGTAAGTTTGATTTTGATATCTTTGTTTTGATGTGGAAACTGATATTAGATTTGTTTTGCTTGTTTGACAGGAGCGATTGGGTGTGCTCCAGTCACGGGAGAGATTTCCGAGGCCGTGGACATTGATATCGTGGTTGTCGCAGGCTGATCTCGATATTATTGAGAGATGTGGGTTGACTTCCCTCTTAGATATGCCTCGGTTCACTGTGAACCGGGGGCTATTGACAGCTTTGGCAGAGAGGTGGCATAGCGACACCAACACCTTCCATTTTGCCACGAGAGAGATGACAGTTACACCAGAGGACTGTTAGAGGATCCTGCGCATTCCTATAGTAGGTGCACTACTACCCTACGAGCAGTCAGAGGAGGGTGGTACAGAGGCACTGCGCCGCATATTCCAGGATGATACAGTCTGCGGCTATGAGATCCCATGGCAAGAGTTTTTGGACCTAGATTATGCACCGCTGCCATCCATACTAGCAGGGTTCATTGGTGGATTCCTTTGTCCTAATCGTAGGTCAAAGGGATTCTCAGTGGGATGGGAGCTGGTTTTGGAGGAGATGGTCACTCAGGGCTGGAGGTTTTCATGGGGGTCAACTATGCTGGCCCATTTATATAGGGGTCTGCATGAGGTAGTATACCTTGGTTACGATAGTTTGTCAGCTGACGTGACTTTATTATAGGTATGGTGCTGGGAGCATATTCCAGCAGCAAGGCCACTAGCAGATAGGGACAGGCCTGTAGGTGCAACATATCCCCATGGATATAGGGGGCTAGTTGTCCAGCGTAAGCTGGGCAAACTAGAGCACTGGAGGAGAGTACTGGATGATATAGATACGGTCACTTGGCGACCGTACACAGGATGTGAGGTGTGGGCCGAGGATGGGCTGGAGATGCCCTTTGTATTCATGACCAGGTACTTGATTGGGAGGACCCCGTTTGTTATTGAGAGATTTGTGGTTACTCAAGTTTTGAGGTAGTTTGGGCGCCAGCAGGGTATGCCACAAGGAGCGTGCCTATATGCACGGTGGTGGCAGGATGTGGCGGATTGGGGGCCGACCATTGATAGTGCAGTGGTGGTGGAGGAGTTTGTGGGGTTAGCAGGGCAGATATGGGATTATGCCCCTGAGATTCAGGATGCGAGCATGACAGATGAGTTTGCTCAATTGTTTGTTGCGCGGGCGGTGGCCAGGATATCTGATCCTGATGAGATGAGGCCAGCTTTTGATTCAGATGAGGAGGAGGGAGAGGGAGATGATGATGATGATGGAGAGGATGGAGGAGATGGACGAGGGAGAGGAGCTAGAGGGAGGCGGGGAGGTAGAGTGAGGAGAGGGGATAGAAGTGTGGATAGAGCGGTGAGACAGGGGAGTATAGAGAGGGGGAGAGGTGGATTGGCTATCAAAGCCAGTGGAGAGGGGAGAGTGGGGAAGGTGCTAGCTGCAGTGGGGGGTGATGATGAGGTGAGGCGACCAACACAGAGGAGGAGGATGGATGTACTCTCACCTCCAGCACCGAGGACAGGCCGAGTGGGAGGGGTTCCTCCAGCAAAGGTACCGCTACGGGTTCGGTTCCCAAGTCATATGGAGGATGCTCAGATACGGACCCTACAGATTACTGTTTAGCAGCTGCAGGTATAGATTTTGACCTATTAGCGGCAGATTTCTCAGTTGACCACTGAGCGAGATACCGAGATAGAGCGATGGGGACGAGCGGAGGAGGTGGTGTCGAGTATGCAGAGAGCAATGACGGGTGGTCTGATGAGAGACACCCTGAGAGAGTTGGCGTTGAGAGCCCAGGAGGCAGAGTATTATCAGCGGCACTATGAGGCTGCAGTACCTAGGGATCGGCGAGTACAGAGCTTCACATAGTCGAGATCTAGTCGATCTCGAGCTACTGGGTCACGGTCTGAGAGTCAAGGTGTTACAGGGCCACCGAGATAGGACCCTCCTGGGGATCTAGGGGCGGGCGCATCTAGAGCGAGACCATCTCCATCAGGGGATAGTCATACTTGAGAGACATGGTCTCTGTTGTAGCTTTGGATCATTGTATTCTTTGTATTGGACACAGTTTTGACACATTTTGTACATTTGGATCATTTTGAGAGATATATATATATGGCACCATTTTTGTTGATCATGTGGGATGTTTATATGGATGCATTTATTTGGGTTATTTTGTTTATGTGATGCAATGCTTTGAAATAGATGTATGATGCAGGATGTATGCTTTTATATGCTGAGAGATGTATCTTGAAAATGAGATGTATGATTTGATATGCAATGATGTAAATGATATGCAACTAATTGTAAAATGATATGCATTTAATTGTAAAATGAAATGCAATGATGTTTAAAATGATATGCAACTATGTTTTTGGTAGCATCCTCATTCTATATTTGCCATTCGATATAGCCATTCGTTTGCTTTCTGTGTAGATATCATCATTGAGCATTGATTTGTTTAGGATATGTTGAAATTTTATACAAGCATAATGGTATAATTGAACCATAATGACCTAAGAAAAATTTACATGATTTTTGATTTTGCAAGATAGCACAAGCGTCAAGGTATAATTGAACCAGGATGACCTGAGTGCGCATTGCGTAAACAGACAAGATTAGATCATTTGTATGCGTGAAGTGGAATCAAGCTTTCAATGATATTCGATGTATCACATCTCGAGGCATGTATTCACATAGTACAAGTGATCGCCTCCTAGACAGAAGACTAAGAAAATATTGGAAGTTCCCCTTGATCTCTAGCATTGAAGCATTTTGTGAGAAAAAGGAAAAGAAAATCCAAATTTGAAAAAGTTCAAAATGCAAAAATAGTCAAGATTTTTATGCAAGAATGCAACATTTAGTACTTCAGAAAATCATCCATCCTTGGTATTCCTGTGAAATGTTTTGTTTTGTTTTTGCAATGAACTGTAGTTTTGGTTGTTGGATGTCATACTGTTGAGTTTTGCAAATAGCCTTGATGTCTTGAATGTTTGCAAGTTTTTGAATAGGTTAATGCCCCTAGCTGAGTGTGCCTCTTGATATGATCATGTACAGTGATTTCCAAGCCATGGTGGGATGTGGTAAGAGGATATATATAGATAAATCAGGATAGTGACTACGCTAAGTATGTCCTGAATGGATTTTTGCTAAGTGTTGGGCGATGGGCGATAGTGTTTATATGGATAAAATGGTATTGATATAGATGGAGGAGCCATTCTTTCACAAGAGTGCCTGTTTACCAGGTTTTCACCATTTTTTTTATTTGTACTTTATGTTTTTACTTTTTCTAGATTTTTTTTATTGTTTTTTGTTTATTTTAGCTTCTTCCGTGCATTAGGCCACTTAAGTGTAGTACCTCTTTAGATGGATGCTGTTAGTTGGTTCATCGAGCACATCTCCTTCAGAATTTGTTAGCTGATAGGAACCTGATCCATAGACTGATATGATAACATAGGGACCCAACCAGTTAGGTTCAAATTTCCCTTTCTTTTCTCTATCTTGCTGATTTCTTGGATTTTCTTTGAGGACTAGGTCACCAACCTTGAAGTTGCAGGAAATGACCTTGTGATTGTAGCTCCTGCACATGCATTGTTGATATGCTTTGAGATGAGTATAAGCATGTTGGCGTCTTTCATCTAATAGTTCAAGTTCTTGCAGTCGGTTAACTCGATACTCTTCGTCTGGGATTAAGCCTTTCAAAGAGACTCTGAGAGATGGGATTTCTACCTCCAGGGATAAAATGGCTTCTGATCCATATACCAATGAGTATGGTGTTGCTCCTGTAGGTGTGCGGATGCTGGTTCTGTATGCCCAAAGTGCTGGATTGAGTTGTACGTGTCAATCTTTTCCTGCATCATTTACTGTCTTCTTGAGGATTTTCAGTATTGTCTTATTAGATGCTTCTGCTTGACCATTGCCCTGCGAGTAGTATGGTGTAGAGAACCTATGTTGGATTTTGAAATTTTCACATAGTTCTTGGACATCTTGATTCTTGAAAGGCTGTCCATTATCGGTGATGATTGAACTTGGAATACCATATCTGCATATCAGATAATTGAGGATAAAAGAGGCAATTTGTTTCCCAGTCACTGTGGTCATGGGAACTACTTCTATCCATTTGGTAAAGTATTATGTTGCTGTTATAATGAACATGTGTCCATTTGAAGATGAAGGATGAATTTTGCCAACCAAGTCTAGTCCCCACTGACAAAAGGGCCAGGATGTTGTAAATGACTGCAGTTCCTGTGCTGGTGCATGTATCAGATTGCCATGGATCTGGCATTTAGGACATTTCTTAGCGAAATGATATGAGTCTTTCTTCATTGTAGGCCAGTAGTATCCCATCCATAGAAGCTTTTTAGCAAGAGTAGTGCCACTTGAATGTGTGCCACAAATACCTTCATGAAGCTCGTGTAAAGTAGAATCAGAATCATTATGATCAAGGCAACGAAGAAGAGTACCATCTAGACCTCGATGATACAAAGCATCAGTGGTAAGGGTGTAACGGGCAGCTTGTCGGATAAAATTATGTTTTTGGTTACGGGATTGGTCAATTGGTAAGATATTATGTTTGAGGTAGTCGTATATTGGTCCATATAACAGAGAATCTGAACCAGTCAAGGCATAGATAACCTGGGATTCAGAGTGGTCATAGGTGGGGGAGAACAGTTGCTCTACCAGGAACTCGTAACGACTCTGTTGTTCTGGAATTTGTAGTAATGAAGTGATTGTAGCCATTGCATCGGCTGCTTTGTTGTTTAATCTTGGTATTTGCTCGAAGGTAATGTGCACAAAATACTGTTTGAAATCATCCACCATTCGCTTGTAGGGTAGTAGCTTGTCATCCTTTGTCTGATAGTCGTTGTTGATTTGATGGACGACTAGTTGTGAGTCTCCATAGACTTTCAGCTCTGTGATTTTCCATTCTATGACCATTTTGATGCCTACGACCAGTGCCTCATATTCAGCCACATTATTTGTGCATGGAAACATGAGCCTATATGATTTTGGTATAGTGTGTCCTTTAGGAGTGATGAATAGAATGCTAGCACCTAAACCATGTTGTGTATAGGATCCATCAAAGTATAGGGTCCATTGTTTAGTAGAAAGAGCAAGAACATCCCTGTCCGGAAATTCGATCTCCATGGTGTGTTTGCCTAGGAGTGGTGCTTCAGCCAATTGATCTGCAATTTCTTGTCCCTTGATGGCTCGTCTTTCTGTGTATTAGATGTCAAATTCACTAAGAATCATGACCCATTTAGCCAATCGGCCTGTAAGAGCTGCCTTGCTGAGCAGATATTTGAGAGGATCAATTTTTGCGACTAGCTTAATGGTGTGTGCTAGCATATAATGTCGAAACTTCTGAGATGCGAAGACCACTGTTAGGCAAGCCTTTTCAATGAATGTATAGTTGAGTTCATAGCCATTCAATGTCCTACTAATATAATATATGGCGTGTTCCTTCCCTTGTTGATCTTCTTGTGCTAATAGTGCCCCCAGTGATATATCTGTTGTTGAGATATATAAAATAAGAGGCTTTCCTGCGACTGGTGGTACTAGAACTGGTGTATTCATCAGGTACTGTTTGATTTGGTAAAAAGATTCTGCACACTTGGCCTCCCATTTGAATGGTGCATTTTTGTGTAGTAAATGGTTAAATGGTAGACTTTTATCTGCTAGCTGAGCGATGAATCGCCTGATGGATTGAAGTCGTCCTTGTAAAGATCTGAGTTGACTGATATTCTTTGGTGGTGGTATGTCCATAATGGCTTGTACCTTTGTTGGATCTACTTCAATACCTTTAGCTGAGATAATGTAGCCTAGTAACTTGCCTAATGTAACCCCAAAGACACACTTCTTAGGGTTGAGCCTGACCTAGAATTTCTCCAATCGATCAAAAATCTTTGTTAGGATGCCAAGATGTTCAGCTCTAGTGAAGGATTTAGCTAGTAAATCATCCACATAGTCTTCCATAAATGTGTGCATCATGTCATGGAAGATTGTTGTCATTGCTCTTTGATAAGTGGCCCCTGCATTCTTTAAGCCAAAAGGCATAACATTCCAATAGTACGTTCCCCAAGGACAGGTGAACGCTGTTTTATCTTGATCTTCTGGGGCTATTTTGATTTGATTATAGCCTGAGAAACCGTCCATTAGTGAGAGAATTGCGTGGTCTACTGTGAGATCTACAATTATGTCGATACTTGGTAGAGGAAAGTCGTCTTTTGGACAAGCTTTGTTGATGTCCCTGAAGTCAGTGCAAATTCTGTTACTACCATCTGGTTTTGATACTAGAACGATGTTGGAAATCCATTCTGCATAGTCAATGGGTCGGATGAATCTGACATCTAATAGTTTCTTTAGTTCAGTTTTGACCATGAGTGCCACCTGTGGATTCATCTTTCATAGCTTTTGCTTGACTAGCTTAACTCCTGTAGAGATGGACAAGTGATGCATGATTAAGTGTGGATCCACTCCAGGCATATCAGCATATGACCAAGCAAAGTTAATTTGTTGTTCTTTAAAAAAAATGATGAATGCCGATCTTTCTTCCTCTGTCAGAGATTCTGCAAGGTGTATGTTTCGGGCTGCTTCTGTGGTACCAATGTTGATTGATTGAGTGGGCTCAATCAAAATGGGTGATCACTCATGAAAGTGTTCAGGAAGAGTGTCAAGTCTCCCATTGTTAGGTACCTTAAAAAGGTTTACACCCTCAGATGCATCTTTTATTTTTACTTTTTTGTGATCTAGAGCTTCCATTGACTGGTTTTCAGCATCAGATCCTTTATTTGGTTCATTTTTGCAACTGAGAGACTTGGCACTCCCTGTTTGACAGGCATCGTTATTTTGTTCACTGGTAGAGCCTGTTTCTGGATTTATGGTACATAGGTAATGGATAATAGATTCATCATCTGGGAAAATTGGTATATCATGGATTTCAGGTTCATCCCAGTCGATGAGGTCAGGAAAGACAAGCGGTAAGGAATTGTTAGGTGGATCAAGTTCTGCTACTATAAGTGTTAAGACAGAGTTTTCATCGTGATGGGTCTTGGTTTTAAAGAAGTCCAAGATTTCGTCGAGGTCTTCGATGGTATTAGCTTCCACATAGATTTATTCATAATATTCCTGTTCGCTTTCCTTGGCGTCATAGATATTTTGTGGTCCAAATTCAAGAGGTCTATCTTCTGCGTTATGTTCTTCTTGAGAAAGGGATATAGAATCAGTATCATCCAGTACATTTGTAGTAGCATTGGAGCAGGTACCCCATTCATATTCATTAGAATCTGTCTCATAGGCATCATCCCAGATTCTATCTGTGCTGCAAACTGGTATGTTGTATGGTGAAAACAAATCTTTGATGATGGATACCATTTTGATGGTTTTTGTTGATTCTGTATCAGATCCGTCTTCTACTTTCTGGATTTGTTCATAGACTGTGCTTCCTCAAGGAGGAATAACGGTATCTAGAGATGACATGATTTGTTCTTGAGACATTGGTGTTTGAATATGAGCTATTGTTGCAGATAGGGCCTTCTTATGACTTAGAAGCTTTCCCTGATGCAACTTCTGATATTGACGTTCCCGTGCCTTGCGGATTGTTTCTGTTGATTCAAAGAGTGCTTCCTGCCAGGATTCTTTTTTGTACTTCTTCTTTACCTTCCATTGAGGTTTTGTAGTTGTGTGTGGCAGCCTTTTCAATAGGAACGTGAGTTTAGAACCCAATCCTACTTTGTTTCTACTAGGTTGTGAAGGAAGATCTATAGGTTTAGTGACTCCTTCTTTGCATTTCCCAATAGGTCCTTTACCGCCATATCCCATTTGTTTCATGATTAAGTAGCCTTTTCCATACAGGTGTGTTGGTAGAACAATGTCCAGAGCGGCTGCTCTATGATCTTCTTCCTCATCTTTGTATAACTAGCTAAGAACATCCTTGTCTTCTGATTCATGTGCTAGAGTACCTAATTGGATGAAGGTACCATCAAATTTAGTGATGGGCTGAGTGGCCAGATGTGTTGATGTAGTAGGCAAACCATGCGATCTAGGTGATGTTGGCAATTTGGCCAAACATAAAGGCTCCAAAGAGTATTCTCCCATGCCTTGGTCTTTGATTTGCATCTTCTACTTGAAGTTTCCCCATAAGGAGTTGGGCTTTGCTGTTTGTGGATCTAATGATGAAGATCGCTGCTTTTCCCTATTATGAGGAACCAAACTGTCTTGGGCTGCCCCCATTGCGTTGCAATGTTGAAATGGATTATGATGAGCTGATATAGAGATTTCTTGTCCATCATAAGGAAACTTGACACACTGGTGATATGTAGAAGGTACTACTTGCATTTCATGTATCCAGGGTCGTCCTAACAAGATATTGTAGGTGAGATCAATATCTAAGACCTGACATATAGTATCCTTTTGTATTGGTCCTACTTGAATAGGTAATATCACTGTTCCTTTAGAGGACCTTTCCTCATCATCATATGCTTTTATGGTAATCTTCTTGCAAGGATCAATAGATTCTTCTAAGAAGCCTAATGCACGGATAAGTTTTAAAGTACATATATTAAGTCTAGCTCCTCCATCTATTAAGACTCTTTTTACTCGGTGTTTGCAAACAATAACTTCAATATGGAGAGGAGTATTATGCGGATGACTCAAGGAAGTATTGTCATGCTCTAAGAAGGTGAGGTTATGAGGTCCTGTCATATGGGCGACCATAGCTTGAAATCTGTCTATATCCAGATTTTGAGGTACATTTGTTTCCAATAGCGCTTGCTCCAATATGTCTTTGTGCTTTGGTGATAGTTTCAATAATTCCAGGATAGATATTTGAGCTGGAGTCTTGCGTAGTTGGCTAACCAAGTCATATTGGATTTTTGGTGTGGTAGTTGTGGGTGCAGTATGTCCCTTCAAGACATAATTCTGAGTTCGGGTTGTTACATTGACAGATTCATGATCATGCCGATCTCGAATGGTGATGACATTGACTTGATGATCTTCAGCTGATATGTGGTTGATCGTGTTGTTGTAGATGTGATTGATACAAGCTCCGTGTGTATCATGTGAAGTTGATGCTCCATCTTTGTTGTAATTTGGGAGAGGATTTTTGAAGGCTCTGTGATCACAATTTGTCTTGAGACCATCCACCGTTAAGTCACCTCGATCAATCATGTCCTGTACTATGTGTTTCAATCTCATGCATTTGTTTGTTCGATGACCCTTGTTGCGATGGAAATCACAATAGTGTGAATCATTCGACCAAGGTGGTTTGATTGGGGGTTCATAGTTGCTGATTGGAGGCAAAGAAAGAATCTTGTTTGCCAAAAGTTCTCTGAATGCGGATTCTAATGATTGTCCTAGTGGTGTGAAGATACACTTTTGGAAATTGTTCGCGTTGTTGCGTGAATTGTTGTTAGGTCCTGGATTCATGTTTTTGCTTTGAGTATCGTTGGTGTTGTTTGTGTTGAGTTGTCCTTGATCGGTGTTTGGTGCATATATGTTAGCACTGGGAGTAGCATTTTTAGGATTTTTCATATTTTGAGGATTTCAGGATAATGCGAGCACTGGTAGCTTAGATTTGGGATCATATGATTCATTGTTGCCTTCGTTTTTGTTTTGGGTCCAAAATCAAGATTTGTCAAGATTGGTGTTGTTGTAGTTTGATGAGTTTGTTCCTTCCTTGTAGAATTTGAGTGTTCCCTTTTTGACATAGGCTTCCTCTACTTGAATGCCATTTTTGATTAATTTAGCGAAAGATGGTATGCATTGAAGTTTTAGTCTGTAACTCATTTCACTATTCAAGTTATCGACGAAGATTTCCATTTTCTCCTTTTCGGGAATATCTCGAGGATATCTGGAAACCATGCATCGCCAGCGTTGAAGGAATACCATGAATGTTTCATTATTCTTTTGTTTTGTATTGCAAACATCTAGCATGGTTATGGCATTTTGGATGTTGTAGGAATAGTGGGTTATGAATTTGTTAACCAATTCATCAAATGATCTGACAGGCGGTGAAATTTTGGATAACCATTCCATGGTTTGCCCTCCCAAGCTTCTAGGGAATAACCTCATCAAATAAGTGTCATCATGAGCAAATTCAAGGCTCAGTGTGCAAAATTCTCGAACATGATCTCGGGGATCACTTTTCCCATCATATTTATCAAATTTGGGAACGTCTGAGTTTGGAGGAAAAGGCACCATATTCAATCTTCTGTCAAATGGGTAAGGATAGATTTCGTTTAAAGAGTACCGCACTGTCGTCCCTTGTTGCATATCCTGTATTTTCCTTTGCAACATTTGCATTTGTTGAGTAAGGGCTGCCAAAGGTATATTGTCTTGTCGAGGGAAAAGTTCTTGCCTTGTATTGGTTCTCAGCTGAAAAGGTGTAGTAAATGGTATATTTTGTTCTGGTGTTCCTAGCTCAGGTATATGCATCTCTGGTATGCGTTGTTCTGGAATGTGTTGTTCAGGTATATGTTGTTCAAAATTATGGGTTTCTTCTTCTCTTTGTTGTTCTTGATATGCATATTGTCGAGATCCAGTTTTAAATATGTTTGGGTCTAAATCTTCGGGAAGTTTAAGTCCTTTGCTCGTAAGCATGAGCAGATATTTTTCTTTGTCATTTTCTATGAGTTTTTCTACAAGTTTTTGGAAGGGAGGGTTTTCTTGACATTCCCGAAAAAGTGCTTCAGTAATTTCAGGTTCTTCTAAGGGTGGAACCTCAAAAGGATTTGATAATCTTCAATTCATACTAGACTCAGCATGTGCCTCGCTTTGTTTGTCTCTTTGAGAGTGAGTAATAGGCATTTTAGTAGAAACTCTCAGTGATGAAAGGGGAAAAATCCTCGTTGATATGTTGTTCGGGGGTGGGTGGTTCTAGTCGAGATGTGTTATATGTGATGCACTCGTCGGGCAAGAATGCTAGATTGATCTTTCCTCTGTGGTTTATGGTTTGATTAAAAGCAAACTTTTGACAGTATGCTCTTGTTTTCAAAGGTTCTTTGTCAAATTCGTTGGTTTTATTTTGGATATACTGTTTGACATGATGAAGGAATACCCGATGAGATTTGAAGAGTTGACGATTGATGTATAAAAACTTATTTCTCTTGATGAATTTGGAAAAACTAGGTTGTTGTTTCTTCAACGTGATGTTACAATAGAGGTTCTTTCTTCTCAGAATAAGGGGATTAGTCATGCATGAGTGATCAATGGTTTCCTTTGATTTGTTTGGATTTAGTTGATTCTTGTTTTTGAAAATTTCAAATCTTACTCTATCCAAGTGAAGGTTTAGATGTCCCTTCATGACAAAGTGTGTCAAATGATATGGATAAAAACCTCCCAATCTGGAAACTTGATTTGACAATTTGAAAATTTTAAACAAGTGTTTTGAGATAAAAATCCATAAGATGGTAAAGGATTCTGTTGATACTGATGATGAGATTTCCGGATTATGATAGGAGAGACATCCTCTATTGTGTGATTCATTTAGGATTCTAACAACATTCATTTTAACACAAATTTTGCTCAAGAAATAGTTTTAGTGGTTTGTTTTTGTCACTATGGTTTGATGAAAAAATGATGTTGATGAAAAATGCTTCTAAAAATGTTTTGAAAATTTCAAAATTTTCCTCGGTTTTTGCTCTTTGTTTTTCTATTTTGGATCACGCGCTAGAACAGAGTCTACATGTGCTACTGAAATTCCTCTATGCGCTAAAATAATAACCACACGCGCTAGGCTGCCCCCAGACACACACTAAAGGTTTTGGACTGTTAAAATTGTGTTCCTAGTTGTTGAAAAAGCTATGCGCTATCCTGGGTCTGTGACGTGCTAACTGTTGGACTTCATGCACTAATGTTTGGATGCCACGCACTAAGCTGTTGCTTCTACGCGCTAGACTATTTTTCTGATGCGCTAAAGGATTTTACACTATTTTTGCCTTAAGATGAAACGCTACTATTTTGAACCGATGTGCTAACTAGCGGTTTGGATGCGCTAACAAAAGTACTCCACATGCTAAGAGGTTGCTCTTATGCGCTAAACTGCCCTGAATTTTTTTCTTTGGTTTCATTTTTGTGAATTTTGAATTTTTGTTGCGAATTTTTCAAGTTTGATGGATGATTTTCTGAAGTAATAAATACAAACATGACATAAAAAGTACAACCATTTTGCCTAATCTAACAAAAAGTGTATGTTCTGCGAGGATGTGTTCAAATCCCCAATGTTTTAACAGGTTTTGATACAAGTAATACACTTCAGAAAGACTCTTTAGTCAAGGGTCATAAATAACATCATAGCCCACTAGTCTCGATACTCCGTCAGCTCAAACAGCTGTGTCACCCCCTAGAGGGTGCCCGTTTTTTTGCCTTTTGCCAGAAATTAACTCAAAATGAATCTCTTCATAGTTGAGTAGTTATTTTGGGAGATATATGGTGAGTAATCTTGGGGGTGGATTCTTCCCCACCCTTGCACTATGATGTTATAAATGTCTATTTACTGACTCGGTTCAAAGTTTCTATTTCTATGGTTTGTAATCAGGCTTCCCGTTCGGCCGTCAGTGATAAACTCCCTCAGGAGGCTTCCCAACCTTTAGAACAAAGGCTTTACGTATCTTAAGGATACAGGGGGAAGGCTAATCACTGCGTGCAACTGTTGAAAAGGATTTTCGTCAATTTCCATGTTTGATTATAGTGGGTTGGAATTCTTGGCGTCAAAGTCGTTCCCCACTTAGGTCGTTCCCTTCACACCAGCCAAAGAATGGCTTTAAGAGTTTTTCAACCCCTTAGGAAGGTAGGCCTGCTAAAGGATGTAAATGCTTGAAGTACAGAAAGCTTAAGAGTGGTTTGGCTTTTTGGTCACCCAATTAAGGGGAGAGCATATTCCTTCCACTTTTGAGATAAAGCAATCAAGTTGGTTCTTTTTAGCCTTTCAATTCAGTGATTTGCTAAAATCTATATGGAGATGTTGCTCCATGAAAACATGGTGTTTATTTTATCCTTTCAGGGCAATGATTTTCTGATCTATGAAAATGAATTTTGGTCAACAAAGTAAATTCGACGTTTTGGTCAGCAAAATGAAAATCGATAGGGGAAAACTTTTCCTCTTTGGTTGTAACTGACTCTGGACATATGTGATTCTCTTACTTTACAGAAATTTGAAGTGAATCCTTTTATGCACCAAAGGATGGTGAAGTTCGTTTTAAATCCCTTTGTTTTGCAAAACTGAAAATTCTACTTGTTCCTTTTAAAGCCCAAAATGAAAATTTTGCCCTCCTATGAAAAGCATGAAAATAGTGTTTTTTTGTTGTGGTTCGTTTTATAGCCCAAATGAGGTGAGTTCAATTTTATTTAACTAGAATTAAAAAGACTTTAAATTTTAACTAACTTGAACAAGCTAGTAAAATTTAAACAATTTATAGTTCTAAAAAAAAAAAGACACTAAGCTCCTCCCTGCAATAAAATGTCAGAAATCTTGCAAAATACCACCACAGTAGTTAGAAAAATAGAGAATTTTGTGGACTTCAACAAGTCTAAAATTTAATTTTTGGTTACAATTTTTGTTTTTATCTTCGATGTGCTACATAACAGACTGTATGCGCTATGATATATCCTTGATGCACTAAAACTAAGTATCAACGCGCTACACTGTTTGCTGAATGCGCTACTCTGTACGTTGAAGGTGCTGTTCTGGTTTTCTTTTGCGTTGAGACCCACAGGAAAGCTAGTGATTTGATGCGCTAATGTATAAACTTCACGCGCTAGATTATGGACTAAACGCGCTGAACAGTGGACCGGATGCGCTATGCTGTTTACTGGATGCGCTAAACAGTGAACTGAACGTGCTGCTCTGGTTTTCTTCCGCGCTGAAACCTACAGGAAAATATTAGAGGGAGTCATGCACTGAGGAAAGGTCTTCATGCGCTAGAGTATAGACCCCATGCGCTAAACAGTAAGCGGGATACGCTAGACTGTTAACCAGATGTGCTAGGGAATGTTTCCCACGCGCTGATTCCTGTTTCCTGCAGACCTGCAAAAGTGATTAGTTTCAAAAACCGATTTGATATTTGGGGTCGGGCCCTACGGTGGGCACCAGAAATGTATGTAGGAAAAATGGGCTGATAACACTCAATATGTGAAAATATTGCTAAATACTAGTCCACACACACACAGAGGACTTCTTGGTGCAAGCTATGGAGTAACAAAGTATTACTCAGCATCCCAAGGTGGGTCCCATGGTTCTCTATCTCACAATGTCCCTCAAACCAATGTTTTGCTCTCAGATCACTGAGAAAAATGGTTCAGGGATGGCAAATGCAAGAACGAGGGATGCTTTGATAGATTTTAGTATGAGATGCATCCTAAGCTATGCATGATTCTAGAAATGCAATAAATTAGATGATAAGATGACAAGATTAGTATGAATACTATCTTAACATGATATATTTATTCTATGATTGAGCTAAATGATAAAGAAAGTATTCTAAACATGCATATTTAGACTAATTTCTATTCCAAAGAGAGGCTAAAATGATGAACATAAAAATGATATGAAAGCTTGAATTTATTTGAGCATAAGTGTGATACTATAAATTTGAAGGATAATTTCAAATGGAGGAATGAGAGCTATATTTATAGCAAAAATAGGGCAATGGATGGTCAAGATTGAATGGTTTAATCAAGGGTTGAGTTTGAAAGTTGGGGATCCATGTTTGTAATTGGCACCAATGAAATGGTGACGAGTGTCAACATAGGGTTGGGTTCAGAGAAGGGGTTGGAAACATTAAATGCCTGAGAAGACCTTATGGTTATCTAGAGGGTAAGGGTCAAGCTTAAATTAGGATTACCCACTAGTTTAAGAGTTAATCCAAGGATAAACCTTTGTGCAAATGATTAAGAGATAATCATGGTCAAAGCATTAAAGGCCTGATGAGACCCTTGGGTTGGATGAAGGTTGAGTTAAAACAAATGATTTAACCATATAAGAGGGTTTGAGTTAACCTTTAATGGTTATTGGAGACTTCAGGGGATTAAGTGGTTGAAGGTTGGAAGCCTTTAATGGTTATCAAAGACTTTGAGGAATTAAGTGGTTGAAGGTTGAAAGCCTTTAATGGTTATCAAAGACTTTGAGGGTTTGAGAAGTGACTTCCCTTTGCTTAGGGATGTGACAAAGTTTAGAAGATGGGTTAGGCTAATTAGAAGTGATTAGCAGATTCTAGAAGGGATTAGAAAGGGGTTTGGGATTTTGCAAGTGGGTGGAGGGATAATAGGATTTAATTGAAATAAAGTAATTTAATTCAATTTGGTTGCAATTTGGGGAAATTAAATAAATTAGATTTATTCAATTTTAGGATAACTATTTAATTAAATTTGAATTTAATTAAAAGTGGATAGGGGGGATTTAATTGAATAAGATGATTTATTCATTAAATGGGTATAGTGAATTTTATTTAAATAAATTGAGTAATTTACTTAATAAAATAGAAGAATGTGGATAATTTAATTAGATTGGATTTAATTAAATAGAGAAATGAACAAAAAATATTCATTTAGGAATATGGTCATTTTTATATGTCTACACATATCATTCTTGCATATCATTTGACTCATCTCATTTGCATTCAAGAATTGTTACTATAGGCATCTAGCTTCTAGTTTATCATTTCAAGCATTGTTATCATGTTCAAATCTTAGCTTAATTACATCTTCACTCTAGCCTATTTTCTAAATCAATCATGAACTCATATAGCTTAATCATGTTATTCTTGCTAGATCATGCATTTTCATCATTCAAATCCTCCATCTAAGTGTAATCAAGTCATTGGAGTTTGCATACCAAGATCTGAGAGCAAAATTCATACTCGCATTTACTAGGAGGTGATAGATCGCTTAGCTATGGTTTTGTCTTTCTTTGATTTAATTCACTAACCATTGCTTGTAATGATTTATTGAGTACATTGTGTTTTCAAGTACAGGTACACTTCACAAAGAATGACATTTTGTACCCACTGTGGGGCTAGAAGCATCATTTTCGGTCTCTCAAGATTCAACAAATATCTATCTCTGTCGGACCTGAATTAGAATATCGTACGAGTTGATTTTCCAACTCGTACGAACTACCTTTTAGTCTGGTACAAAACTTAATTCTGACTTGTACGAGCCTCTTTTCCTTGTCGTACTAGAGATAAATGCATGTCGTACGAATTTCTATGTTACAAATTCTTTACTCGTACTAGCTCATCCTGTGTCATACAAGCTCGTTTTCCTTGTCGTACGAGAGCTAAATGTGTGTCGTATGAATTTTTGGCTGCAAAATCCTATTTCGTACGAGTTCATTTTGGTCTCTATGCAAAATCTAAATTTCTTTCGTACTAAGTGAAAAATTGTGTCGTACGAGTCTCTGTATCTGCAATTTTTTATAGACTGCAATTTAGAGGTTTCTTATTTTAATCTGAGATTTTCTAATGCTAACTTTGATCTGTTTATGAGATTTTGGCAGCCTAACTTTTTTCTGTAGGACGATTTAAGAAGATACGCTTGTCAAAGACATAATTCAAAAATAATCAATGACTACTAATGGATCTATTTTGCAGGTTGCTTATGAATCCAACTAAACTTTGTGTATTCATTTAAGTTTTCTAGGCACACTTCAATTTTGCTAAAGGAATGAACAATCATGTATTTCATGTTTATGATGATAGGAGAGTATGCTCTCACCTTTCTTAGGTGATTAGAAAGTTAGACTCATTTTTTTCTTTCATTAGTGCATTTCTTTAGCAGGCCTACCCTCCCGAGGAGTAATAACTCTTAGCCCTTAAGGCCAGTGAGAGGGGAATGACCTAAGTGGGAACGGCTAATGCCAAGTAATCCAACCCACTATTAAATAAATGTGTTTTTGATGAAAATCAAAGCAACGATAGTGCTCAAGAATAGCTCTCCTTCGTACCTTTGGGTATGTCAAACCTTGGTTTTCAAGGCTGGGAGACCTCTTAATTGAGTTTATACCCCGACACACCGAAGAGATCCCTTACTAGTTCTGGTTAAAATAGAAGTTACTCGATTCACCTCCGAAAGGGTGATAATCTTTGTGCAAGAGAGATAGTAACTCTTCTAAGACACTTGCCATATCGTGCCCCCAATAGCATTTGGAGTCGAATAATACGGTGTTGAGAATCCATTGTGTGAGTCTCAGCGGCCATATTCTGATTAGCTATTGGGTGTGTACCTAAGTCAACAAGCAAAGGTTTTCATTCTTAGCCAACTTCCATAGGGTTTAGCTTGATTGTGAGTCACATATCACATCATGTGTTTGTTGTGTATTTCTCCCTAAATTGAAAAATCAGACACTTAAAACTGGAAAACCAAAGTAAAATATCAAAATTCAGTGATCAACATTTAAACAAGGAAACAATTTTTTATCACTGTTCAAATACCTGTCGTATGAGTCAGGATTCTCTGTCGTATTGCTTGATCTTCTGTCGTATGAGTCAAGATTCTATGTCATACGAAACACTGCTTTCCACATGAAATCACTAGTCTATCGTTCTATAGTATATATCTTGTTGTTCTAAGCTGCATATCCTGTCGTATGAAACTCTGCATTTGTCAGTCCAAAGCTGTGTCTTACATGCCTATTTCAGATTTATCATTTCTGCCTGATCAATTTGCAGTAAACATAAACACTTGGTATCTATCAGTCTGTGCTTAGATTGTCTGCTCGATTTTCTTGGTCAAGTTATCACCCGTCAAAATCACACTCTAGAAGGTAAACACCCCAATATTTTCAAGTGCTCACCCCCAACAAGTTCAAAATCTAAACATCTCAAAGTGCATTATCACCCTCTTTGGTAAATTGATCACTCAAACATAGTTTTTCATCAGGATCAATCATCCTTTATCACGAAATTGAAACATTTGGTCAGGATAACCTTGTCCCACATCGTAGGATATATCGTTCCTACTAGATTTGGTTCTTATCAAATCACCATCATTGCACTCCTAAACCAAAGATCGAAAAACTTGCAAACTTTTAAACACTTGAATTCTCTTTTAGTGTCATATCACTCTATTGTATCTTCCTTGACAGTTGATCACTTATCAAAACAACTTTTAGATAATCAAACCTCTAAAATGGAAACAAAAACATTTGAAATAGCCAAAGATCATATCAACATGGAATACCAAAGCAAGATACAAGTAACAAACCAATATAGCAGAGAAATTAAATAGGTCCCAAATAAAAACCAACTATGTTAAAACCTCACAAGAATTCAAATACATCTCAAAAGAAAGGTGGCTCTTTTATGCACCTCTTAAAGAGATCCCTAAAGGATTTGGCTAAAGAAGATCAAAATCGTACACCTATGTCTAGCAATGGCTCATCCCCCCATTAGTAAATTGGCGCTCTAAAGGCATCTATTCCTACACCTCTTGAAAGCTTGCAAAAATCTTCCATAGCATCATCACCGAAGAATACATCCAAAGATGAAGTTCCCCAAGGGATATCCATAATGACCATCCAACCTATTTCAAAGGATCCTATTCAAAGCTTATCTCCTTCATATCCAAGCATTGATTCATTGCAAAATCCCCATAGCGCTTCCTTGCAAATTGAAGTCCTCATTCATACAATGCTTGTTAAACGTGTCCTAATAGATGGGGGAGTTGACTTGAATATTTGCTCTTTGAGTCTTGTCTGTGCTTTGGGTTATTCAAAAGATGCAGTTGATCCCCTAGAAAAGATCAAAATTAAAACATATGGTGAAGAAGAACATTACTCTAAAGTAATTGTGATGTTACCTATCAGGGTGGGACCTTTACAAAAAGACACAGCATGCCAAGTTCTAGACTTGGACCTACCATATAACATACTCTTGGGAAGACTATGAATACATGATATACAGGCTGTCCCATCAACATACCACCAGTGTGTACAATTTCCATACAATGGACAAGAAATCACAATATCGGCAGAGTAAAATCCATTGCAGTGTTGTAGTAATCTGAAAACAACTCAAGAGATCATTATTGCACATAACAGAGAGGCAACATCTTCAAGTAAGGAACAATCATTTGTATCAATTTTGTCAAGCACGAAAAAGCAAATGCAGCTAAGAGATCAAGGGATTAGAGAATATTTTCTATAATGGAAAAACAAACTAGAGCAACTTGAATTTGAAAGGGATGAAGAACTAGATATAGTAGTCAATGCAATTCACACATATGCAGGACAAACGTTAGGAACTAGCCCACTTGAATCAGAATCACATTCGACTGACATGGACTTAACCGAAGATGATCAGGATTTTCTTATACGAGGTCATTCTGATGAGAGTATCATTCTAGACATCGACATACATACTGAAAGCTCTAACATCTCTATCATGACCCCTCATATCTTTGACATAGTTCAACATGAGGACCTTTTATCCTTAATCCACCCTGAGCTTATTGATTGGGAAAATGAAGGACATGCTGATATTGATAGCTTACCTAATGACCATGCCATATCCTTATATCCTGATGAAATCAAACCTGCAACAACTTTCACCAGGGATTTTGCTAACATATCTTTGAGTCAAGTGGGTGTTAAATCTCCTAGTTGCAAAAGTGAAAATCAAGAAAACAATATCAGGTCTAATGCTGAAAACCATTTATTGGCAACATTAGATTAGAAAAAAGTAAAAAAAAAAAGGATGCATCTAATGGTGAAAACCTCCTCAAGGCGTCGGAAGATGGGAGATTTGACACTTTACCTAAATTTTATCAAGAAAAGTCATCTATCCTAATAGAACCAGTAGAGGCAGTTATCATTGGCACAACTGATCTACATCTAGCAATCTCTCTCTCAGAATTAGCAAGACAAAAATACTTGAAACCATTCAAAAGATGGCAAGTCAATTTTACCTGTTCATATACAGATGTTCCAGGGTTCGATCCATATCTTACAATACATCACCCAAATATTAGTCCAGGAGCAGACATCAATAATGGAACACAACACGGATCAAGAGTAGGAATTCTATTCATCACACCACAAGGGCATACAATCCTAAAAGCATACAAATTAAGCTTTCCATGTACAAACAATATAGCAGAGTATGAAGCATTGGTAACAGGTATCAAAATGGTTGTAGAATGGAATATTAAACAACTTCAAGTCTTTGGAGACTCTCAGCTTGTCATTAATCAAATCAATGATGACTATCAAACAAAATATGACAAACTAATGCCTTACAAAAATATAGTGGATGATTTCAAGAAGTAATTTGTAGAAATAACTTTTGAACAGATTCCAAGAAATGATAACAAAGAAGTAGATGCCATGGCTACACTTGCTTCTCTATTACAGACATAGGAAAATCAAGATCGTTATGAATTCTTGGTTGAAGAGTTGTTTCATCCCGTCTATAATTGTCCCGATTCCCAAACCATTTGTCAACTTATTGGACACTATTCCTCTTGCTATGGCCAAACTTACACATACCTAAAAGATAAAATCTTACCTCCAGACTTATCGAAAAACCAAAAGAGAAACTTTATTTGCCAATCCTCTCATTTTACTCTCATCGTAGATACCTTTTTAGACAAGGTCTAGATGGTACTCTCTTAAGATGTCTCGAACAAGAAGAATCTGAGAAAGCCTTACATGAAGTCCATAACGACATTTGTGGCACTCATTCAAGTGGTCTTACCCTTTCGAAAAAACTCATACGCTTGGGCTATTATTGGCTGACTATGGAACAAGATTATTTTAAAATAGCAAGAACATGCAAACAATATCAAATCCATGGGAATTTGACCCATGCACCAGCACAAGAACTTCATGCTCTAGCAACATCTTGGCCTTTTTGCCAATGGGGTCTTGATCTGGTAGGAAAGATAAATCCTTCTTCATCTAATGGACATAAATTCATTCTGGTAGCTACTGAATATTTCACAAAATGGATTGAGGTGGTACCTCTCATAAACATCACAGGAAAACAAATTACTACATTTATCTTGAATTATATCATCTGTCGCTATGGAATACCAATGACCATTATCACTGATAATGGGTGACCATTCAAGAATCAGGAGGTACAACAGCTATGTGAGAAGTTCAAAATTCAGCACAAATTCTCCACATGATATTATCCACAGGGACATGGGCAGGCATAAGCATCTAACAAAAATATTCTGAAAATCCTTAAAAAGACAGTGAATGATGTTGGGAAAGATTGGCATATTCAACTGAACCCTGTTCTCTGGGCCTACCGCACCAGTATCTGCACACCGATTGGTGCCACACCTTTCTCTCTTATATATGGATTAGAAGCCATATTGCCAATCGAAGTAGAGATAACCTCTCTACGTATATCACTAAAAGGTCTTATCCCAGATGAAGAACAAAGAGTATCTAGATTGCAAGAGTTAGAACTAATCCATGAATGAAGACAAAATGCCTTTGATCATCTAAAGGTATATTAGCAAAGAATGTGCCGCAGCTATAATCACAAGGTTAAACCACAAATCTTTCAAGTGGGAGATGTTAGGTCCTGGAGACAACTAAGAATGAGGGGGGTGAATCAGTTGTCTAATAAATTCAAACCAAAAAAAACTTAGCCAACTTAATGTTTAATACCGGTAAAATAGTTCAATATGCCGGTAGACAGTTTTAACAGTTAATTGCTATATTGGTAGGGATTAGTGCATGAAACATAAAGACAAAGTCATCCACAACACATAACACCAATATTTGTACGTGGAAACCCTATAAGGGGAAAAACCATAGTGGGAAACCTTACCCACAATCAGATGATACTACTGCAGATAGTAAGTGTACATAAATGGGGTCTGCACATGCAGAAAGGCCAAGCACCTAGAGCTCACTGCTCAATCACAAAATGGGAGTCACACTGACTACAGTTGGATGGTTAAATCCAATAAGAATGTACTACACAAAATATCATCTTCATATGCTAGATTCAGTACCAGTGTAGTTCTGATTGTCTTCACAAAAACCCTTCTTCAATCTTCAAATGATGTCTATGTGTATAGCTCTGCTTATTCTCGCATATACCTTCACACAATCCTTTTTCGCATTCCACATCTAATCTTACAAATAAGATCTTGCATTTATACCATAACCTAAGACCAATTTTAGTAGGTCGGCTCTACAAGATATTACAATTAAATATTTTACAAACAATACAATATCTGATGCAATAACTAATTGAACATATCAGCTTAATGCATTTACAACAATAATTAATCATCTCCATAGCGTGCCATGTTGATTTGGAAAAGATAAACCTGCTGGTGTAACCCTGGACCTATTTGCTGATGATAGCAAATATGCAAATATGAATATACCAATAAACAAAACTTCAAGAAAAGATGTTCAAACGATGTCTTCAACATTACCAAGTGTTTTCCATATCATTCCACGTGTCGGTGATCATTATATCTTGTCGGTGTACCAGATACCGGTGACTATGCATGAGTCGCTTGCCGGTGAATGTTGTTGATTCTCCAAAGTGCTAGAGTTTTAGTAGGTGTTGACATCAATGACAAAACCATACCAAAATACCAACAGGAGAACTAGTGCTAAAGGAAAATCAATGTAACCAGGCAGATCGAGAAAAGAAAGGAAAATTTGAACCAAACTGGTTAGGTCCATTTGTGGTCACAATAGTATTTGGGTCAGAAGCATATCAACACAAGACAAAGATAAACTCGCGGAACCTATCAATAGCACACACCTAAAGATATTCTATGTCTGAAAAATCAGAAAAAATAAAAAACAGTGAAAAATCAGAAAAAATAAAAAATAGTGAAGAATCAGAAAAATTAAAAAAGTGAAAAAGCAAAAAAAATCTTAAAAAGTGAAAAAAAAAATCCAAAAAAAATCAAATATTAGAAAAAGTGCAATAAAAGCAGATGGTGAAAACCTGGCAAATAGGTGCTATCTATGAGCTAGCTCTTCCATCTATTAGTTCATGCATTTTTCTGCTTGCATTCATCTTCCATCAATGCTATTCATATGAATCATAAGCCTTTGTACATATGCAGACATCCCAGGTGGCTTCTTACCATGGTTTGGATCATTGGGTATATCATAACGAATTTTTTTTGAGGCTTGGGAAAAAATCCTACACTTGGGGGCAAATTCTCAATCATTTTGAGCTTAATTAAACAGGTAGAACAACGATTAGACAACTCTTATCAAGCAAAAACTAAGACATATCCAACATTGAACACGAGATCAAACTATCAACTATCAAGCTATCACAAAGTCAATCTAAGAAAATCACACACTTTTTAGTGGATGATATATTTTTGAATAATGATTGTAACATGATTGTTCAACTTTTCTATATTGCTTTTCGCTATCATGATTTCTGAGTGACTCTAGGATGTCTTTGACTAGAGGAACAAGGAAGGAACATGAAATTTTTCTTGTCTGCTATCCAAAAATTAATCATTAATATGTACAAATTTGTCTCGAGATATGATCATCAGAATATCATTGAAGACATTTCCAATTTACGTATTGAAATGATTAATGCTGCCTGTTTTACGCAAGCAACACTCAGGTCATCTCGGTTCAATTATACCTCAATGCTTGTACTAACTTACTATATCAAAGTCTAGGAAAGAAGTGCTCAAGTCATCATGGTTTAATTATACCATCGATGTTTGCACTCACTTCCCACAATTCAAAAGCTCAATGATGACAAAAATGCAAAATAATCCAGTGACTAGTCTGGTCATAGTTTGCATCGTATTGCATTTTCAGTTGCATTTTAGCTTGCATTTCATTCTTACATGGGATCCTACAAGCTCCTTTTATCCAAGGTTAAATCTATCATAGGAATCATCAAATCATCATCACAAGTGTATACGCAATCAGAATAATGACTCATATATCTCTCATGATATTATCAACCCAACAAAAATCTTATGCTATCTCTCTCAAGAGATTTAACAATCAGCATATCCAAATATTTCAGCAACTTGATATCAATAAACTGTCAGTTCTTTATCTAATCAACCTTATCAAATCAAAAAAATCAATCAATCAAACCTAATCGGTTATGATCATGTCTTATACAGGATGAATCCTTCCTGAAACCAGTCGATCTGATTCTGATTCCTGTCTTATACATGATGTATCCTTCTTGAAACTAGACGTTTTGATCATGTCTTATACAGGATGAATCCTTCCTGAAACTAGATGCTTTGATCATTGTTGTCTTGTACAAGATGAATCTTTCTTGAAACCAAAGTGAATCTAATCAATCAATATTTTTCAATCTTATCAATCTAAGCAATCAAGCTAATCGAAGAACTCGCACTTTCATCAACCATAGTTGCAGAAATCAAATCAAATCTGTCAGGCTATCAATCTCGCAAAACTCCAAAGATCAATTATCTCAATTGATCTCCTGAGGGGGCATCATCATACTGGAATTTAGCAATCAAGAGCTGGGGCATCCTATCAAACCAATATCATCATCAAAATGAGATTATTCTTTGAATCAACGCATCATCACGCATCGCTTCTAAGAGGGGCAAAATCTATACACCTAAAAATGGTCTGAAGATAATTATTTAAATAAGCACTTATTTAATTAATCCTCCTCCCCAATTTAATTGAATTCACTAAGCAATTTGATTAAAATTCCCCTTTTCATCTACTTATTAATAAATATAAGGATTTATTTAATAGGTTCATTTAATCCCCTTTAATTAATTAATTCAAATTAATTAATTTTCCCTCCATCCAAAATAATTTCTTCTAAAATCCTTTAATTAATTAAAACAAATCAATTTATGAGTTGTTGAGATTAATTAGCCTTTTCCTATTATTTGAATTTTTAAATTCAAATTCTTCTAACTTCTACCACTCCTAAACTTAACCATTCCTAAACCTAACCCATTCTACCTACCACCATGTCCCCTTTCATCCAACATCTTCTAGAACCTTGTGACACTTGTCACTAAGTGTTCCCTTTCATCCAACCTCTTCTAGAAGCCTCTTGACACTTGTCACCATAGAGATGACAGATGTTCCCTTTAGTCCAACCTCCTTTGCCATCCTCCTCCAATTTAACCATTGATATCTTCAGATCAATCTCGACCATTGATTCATGCCACCTCACCCCTAGCCTTGAAAATCCTATAAATAGACCTCATTTTGGAGCAAAATGGGTCCCAATTTCATATCATTCTTGCATATCATTTGATTCATCTTATTTGCATTCAAGAATTGTTACTATAGGCATCTAGCTTCTAGTTTATCATTTCAAGCATTGTTATCATGTTCAAATCTTATCTTAATTGCATCTTTATTCTAGCCTATTTTCTAGATCAATCATGAACTCATCTAGCTTAATTATGCTATTCTTGCTAGATCATGCATTTTCATCATTCAAATCATCCATCTAAGTGTAGTCAAGTCACTGGAGTTTGCATAGCAAGATCTGAGAGAAAAATTCGTACTCGCATTTACTAGGAGGCGATAGATCGCTTAGCTATGATTTTGTCTTTCTTTGATTTAATTCACTAAACATTGCTTGTAATGATTTATTGAGTGCATTATGTTTGCAAGTACAGGTACACTTCACAGAGCACAACATTTAGTAAATGCAAGTATGATTTTTGCTCTCAGATCTTGGTATGCAAACTCCAGTGACTTGACTACACTTAGATGGAGGATTTGAATGATGAAAATGCATGATCTAGCAAGAATAGCATGATTAATCTATATTAGTTCATGATTGATCTAGAAAATAGGCTAGAATGAAGATGCAATTAAGCTAAGATTTGAACATGATAACAATGCTTGAAATGATAAACTAGAAGCTAGATGCCTATAGTAACAATGCTTGAATGCAAATGAGATGAATTAAATGATATGCAAGAATGATATGAAATTGGGACCCATATTGCCCCAAAATGAGGTCTATTTATAGGATTTTCAAGGCTAGGGGTGAGGTGGCATGAATCAATGGTCAAGATTGATTTGAAGATATCAATGGTTAAATTGGAGGAGGATGGCAAAGGGGGTCGGATTAAAGGGAACATCTGCCATCTCTATGATGACAAGTGTCAAGAGGCTTCTAGAAGAGGTTGGATGAAAGGGAACACTTAGTGACAAGTGTCACAAACGTTCTAGAAGATGTTGGATGAAAGGGGACATGTGGGTAGGTAGAATGGGTTAGGTTTAGGAGTGGTAGAAGTTAGGAGAATTTGAATTTAAAAATCCAAATAATAGGAAAAGGCTAATTAATCTCAACAACTCATGAATTGATTTGTTTGAATTAATTAAAGGATTGTAGAAGAAATGATTTTGGATGGAGGGAAAATTAATTAATTTGAATTAATTAATTAAAGGGGATTAAATGAACCTATTAAATAAATCCTTAGAGTTATTAATAAGTAGATGAGAAGGGGAATTTTAATCAAATTGCTTAGTGAATTCAATTAAATTGGGGAGGAGGATTAATTAAATAAGTGCTTATTTAATTAATTATCTTCAGACCATTTTTAGGTGTATACACATATATAGGTCTTATGGGTTTTCCATTCGTAATATTCTTCATCAATCTAAGAAGTCACATTGGATTGATGTTTTTCATTAAATAATTGGGGAAGGGCCCAACCCATTATAGATCAGACAAATTACAACTTGAACCCAAAGAAGACAACAAGGTAATCCTTACAAAAGCAGAACAATGCATAAAAATGTCAAAGACGTAAATAGAGAAAGAGAACCTTTTTTCTTTTTGTGAACCACAACCCAAGAGGGATCCTTAATAGAAGAAACAAAAGGCTGAGAATTGTCTGATCCAAATGAGGCAATCATATAGTTAGAGAGAAGGGTAGTAGAGCTCAAAAGAAGAACTTCCAACTGCATCATAGCAACAACACATGCTCTAGACAGAACGTAAGCTCCCGGGTGGGAGCCACAACAAGGGGCAACGAGGTAGGAGTTGTAGGGACTTATGAACTATTAGGACATCCAAAATTTGCAAAATTTTGAAGTCCCAAGTTAAGAAGATTCACTTGTAGCATTCAAAATAGCAACTCCATTTTCAGTCTAAGTAGCTCACTTTAGAGAGCTATAATTTTGAGCCCATCCATTTTTATGCAAAGTCAGTTGGGGAAAGGGTTAAACACTTATTAGAGAGCATATTGATCAAGTTAAAACTTCCAAAAATCAGATTAGGTAATTTTTTGAGGCACTTGATTTGAGGGGTCAACGAAGGTTCAACAGGTGCACATTTCCAGAAAAGCCTAAGTAGCCTACTTTGGAGGCTTATATCTTGCACCATGTTGATTGCCATGAGGAAATTATTATTCCCCTGTGTTCCCTGCAAATTTTTGTACTACCCTACCCATTTTCATGTTCCCATGATTTCGTTTGACTTATTTTCTAAAGTCAAATTGTTTGCTACTTGTTGTTTTTCTGCACTTTGCATAGTATAGTGTGTTTCAGGGAGGCTCACTTTGAGCATTAATAGCTCGCTCCCAAATGATCATGTCATCAAGAGAATTGGTTCATGTGTTTATTTGTAGTGAGATGAGCTTATATGCCAGTTTTTGGATCTTCATGGTGTGATTTGATGTCTTTTCAAAATTAAATTGAAACAATGTTTGGAAGGGGTTTTGGCAGTTTTCAGTGCAGAAACAACTAAGTAGTGAAATTTGATGATTAATATCTTGCATCTCAGGAATTGTCAAGAAAAATTATTTTGCAAGGTGATTAACAGTATATCAGACTATGTTCCTATCAGATGGCATGGTCTCAAGTGGCCATTTGAGCATTTTTCGAAGGCGATTTCCAGGGATCTAGAGGTAGTTTTGATCATTTTTGCAAAATGAGAAAAATTAATTTCGAGTGGTTAAATTATACATATTTTTTCTCCAGATGAGTGTTTAAGTGGTTTTCAATCAACTCCGAGGCTCAGTTGTTTGAAAAACAATTTTTTTTTAAAGTCGGGCCCATGAGGGACCCGACTTGCCTCATCAAATAGTGAAGTTATATTTGTAGGGTTGGTGGTAATATTTTATTATTTTAATCATTATTATGATTTAAATAATAATTACATATGGGATAAATTGGGAAAATGGTTCAAGAAATTATTTAATAACGTTTTGAGATAACATTATTAAACATATTATTTGTAAATCAAATTTTCATTTAAATCATTTTATAATGATTTTTTAAATGAAGAAAGTATATGGCATTTGGTGGGCCCGGGAAAGTTAAAAAATAAAAGTCAACTATTCATATAAGGCCTGAGGCAAATGATATAATAATTTGAAGGCAAATTAAAGATTTACTTTAAGATTAGCTATCGCACAACTTTGTTTAAATCCTTGCATTCTTGTGATCGCATGATGGGAAAGAGGAGGGATGTTACTCATTGCAGCATTGCAAGCAAAGTAAAGATGTTGCCCTAGTTTGTAAACATGGCACATGTTAGGGTTTCGCAAAATGGAGATGCCTAGACAGAAATTTGCACACAATGTGGAAGTTTGGACATGGCGTGGACTGTTTTGATAATTATTCAGAGAGATGTCATCGATGGGAATGTGGTGATGGTATTATGGAACAAAGTTTTGTTGATACAACTTTGAAATTTTAATAAAAATACAATTGGTCAGCGTAAAACCCAGGCCTGCGACCCTTCTTAGATTATGGGTGGCGATCTAAGCAAATGATAGAAGAAATCAGCCAGTCATTGTAGTTGCTTAGTAAGAGTATTCACAAAATGGAGAGGTCATCTCATGGATGTGTGTTTGCAGATTTGATTGGAGCGATAGTTGCAGGGCATGCATTGTGTGGTTTTGTTGAGAAGACATTGAAATGACAAAGCTAATAGAAAGTAGTGGCTATAGAATCAACTCCAAACTTCCTTCCTAGCATCCTCCCTACTCGTACTGATGTGAGAATCTTGAAGCAGGTTATGAACTTCTCGGAAAAGCAATACCTTAGAAATATGTGAAAATGCCTGGGAAGGAGGTGTGATCTCGAAGAATACAATATTTCTAGATTGTGAAGAAGCTTCAAAAGATTTTAAGGAAATACCGATGGGAGATCATAGACCCTTCTGTATACCATGCCATGTTCCCATATCCTCCATGTCGGTTTCAAAATATGAAAGATGTAAGGATTTCATTGAATGTTGTGTGTGTTGTTGTTTTGATGTAAAAAATGAAAGAACTGGAGCAGATTATAGACTCCAATTAAAGCATGAACCAAGTTGCGAGAGATTTGGATTAGGTTATGGATGTACATCAAAGAGTACACGGTAGAGGGATTTGTGCCAAATTCTGTAGTTGTAACGCGTTGGTATAAATGAATGTGAATGGGGAAGCATAGACAAGGGGTAAAATCTTCTCACCCAAGGAACGAATTGTGGCAAATATTTTTCATTTCTACTCAGCTGAGTGAAATGAATTTCCACTTAGAAAGAAGAAACTATTGCACATGAATACAAATAAAGACATGTGGGAAGTGAGACATTAAAAGTTAAATGTTTTTCCAAATGTGCTACTTTCATGGGATATGAAGAGAGATGGTACTAAGTATATTGTTTAATGCCAAGTGCAAGTCATGTGTGGATAAAAATTAGAGTAGCTACGGGGTAGTTTTTCTTTTACCTTGTGAAATTTTTTCACACATGCAAGTATTTTCACACAATTCAATACTTCTCATGATTGTGCAAGAAAATAATAAAGGGTGAGTATTGGTATTAAGGCAGTAGTATTCATCAAATGTTTTTGTTGAAGAAGCTCCAGAATTGATAGGTGTAAAGCCATTAGTAATGACTTGTCATTTCTTGAGCAAATATGAGAGATTTGGAGCAAGTTATATATGCCTAGCAAAGTATAAAGATATTTTGCCAAACCCCTAGAATGAGAAGGGTTGATTTTATTATTGATGTAATTATTAAATATTGTTTTTCACTTAAGTGATATTCGTCACGTAAATATCTTTCATTGGTAAAGACAATGTGCTAGTAAGATGGTAAGAATGGTAAAGTGATTTCACTTGCGTGGAAGCTTATACATAAGAATCTTTGTGAAAGGGAACTATTTTATTCAAATGAGGAATAGATTTCAGGTGAATAAAATTATTATGATAATAAAAGTTAGTGAAAGGGGATGTTTTGTTGGCAAAGGTAATCTAATGAAGGTAAATGATGTTGCAGTCAATTAATTTTGTCTCCCAATAATGTTATTCTCATGAGAAGTTCATAATGAGGAGTTGAGTGATTATTTTCACTCAAATAAACATAACTCAGTAAATGTGAAAATGCCAGAGTGAATTGGTATTCTTTATACCAAGGTGAAAGGGTTGAATTAAAAGGTGATTTCCCCATAAAGGTAAAAAATCATTCATGAGAAAGGTTTTTCAGATGCAAATAAGGCAAAGGGTGAATATCTTCAGCAGGGCAGATATTTGGTGATGGAATGGTAAAATGCAAAATAAGGAGTGCATTCACGGGAGAAGCTGGAGGAATATTTTCAGTTAGAAGATATTTTGGAAAGTGCAGGTCAAGGCAATGAGGGAATGTTTTCTGTTGTAGGAAAATGAGAGAAGGAGGATAGGTGTAATCTATAGATCAGAATTGAAGAGGACATGTGGCAAAGGTGGAACAAATCTACAGTTTTCTTCCTCTTCTATATATCTTATTTTCTTCTCTTTTGAGGGGGTTCTAAAAGTTTCTTCTGTATAGGATTTGTAAATAGTTTCTTGTCCAGAGTTCTTTAGATCCATGTAGTAGACTGATTATTTTTGAGCAATGTGTAAGGCATTTATAGAGCAAACTTTATATTGAGTTCAATGTTCAAGTTTTTGTAGTCTATTTTAAAGATGGAGTGTAAAATGTTATTTGTCAAAGGTAGCATTTAAATAAAATGGAAGATATGGTTCAGATCTAGTTTCTCTCTAGTCTATAACTCTATTAGATTTTGATTGAAATTAGCCAAGGGTTCTTTTTATTTAGTGCATTGTTGTGATGTATGTGACTTTTTGTTTATTCTTTGGTCCAAGGGGTCAATTAAATTGCTAAATAGAGTTGCAAAATGATAGGGCTTAAGAAGGGATTTTGGTAAGAAGTTTTGTGTTTAAATCACCGATGAGATATACTGTACGACAATATTATCTTCGATCTAAAAGCTATTGGATAAAATCTTGTCATATGCCATCTTATATTTTCATGGTTTCAAGTTTCCCAATGGAATGAGGCATTGATCACAACTTGCAATTGTGTTTACATTCAGTGTTGTTGTCAAAATCATTAGCTCTTGCTACAAGCTTTGTTTGAATCAGGATATCTTTTATTTTATGTATGTGTTTATGAGCTAAAATGTCTCATGGCTCGAGGAAGTTGAGGAACATTCTCCTTTTCTGTTGAGCCCCTATGAGAACCATTAATTCTAATAGCTTGAAGAGTTGTTCATTCTCATTGCTCCACTTTAAGTTGTAGATCAATGGATAATTAGCCATCATTTAGCATCTCCTTAAGTTGTTGTTGAGCCTATTGGTGAGATTATCTATTTTATTTAATTTTATTTATAGGTGTGGTGGAGAGATTGTAAATGCATTAAGGTATCACCCTCCCGGGTCTTGTAGAGCCCAAAGTGTAGAAGGGTTCAAAATATCCTTATTAAGCTGGTCCAAGTCCTTGAAATTTTTTATAATTGAGGCTGGCAACCTCATAGGAAGTGGAGAGATCAACTTGGACTAGTACATTCAGGGCTAATTTCTGATGGCCTATCGTCAGAATTTTGACTACTTTTTGTTGGACTGCCGCCAAATGAAGCCATCGAAAACATGTCGTTGAACTTCCCAACGATGCCATTGAACATTAGAATTCTGACAACATT
The DNA here is from genome assembly GCF_030272615.1 of Cryptomeria japonica. NCBI lineage: Eukaryota > Viridiplantae > Streptophyta > Pinopsida > Cupressales > Cupressaceae > Cryptomeria > Cryptomeria japonica. The sequence continues at coordinate 781,511,387 of NC_081407.1, forward strand.
GTGAACTCTTTCGATGGAAGCCATGATCGCTCCTCCAACCCAAAATGTCATCAGATGGCTATTGGAATTCCGATGCTCCCCTAGTAATATGCATCGATGACCATCCGACAAGGAAGTGTCATCAGACATACAACATCCTTGTTGGATTTTTCTTTAGTTGGCATCAGAATTCCGATGGCAACTAGAAACTTTGCACTGACGAGAATGTTGTTGGTCCAACGGTTTTGGCCATCGGTGCAAAGTTTAGTTTCCATCAGAATTCCGACGGCTATTTATTTAATTTTTTTTTTTGATTATTATCTAGACGTAAAACACACCTCATTGATATGTACAATGAATGGTATTCTATCCCCATTAGCTACCAATAGGGGGCATAGGTTTCAAGCTAATATGAGGCCCACTAGTTTCAAGCTAATATGAGGCGCACCATGGTTGAGATGGTCCAACTCCTAAGAGGATTGTCCCAGTAATATGCATCGACGACCGTCCAACAAGGAAGTGTCGTCGGACATACAACATCCTCATTAGATGTTTCTTTAGTTGGCATTGGAATTCCAACGATAACCAGAAACTTTGCATCGATGAGAATGTTGTTGGTCTGACGGTTTGGCCATTGGTGCAAAGTTTAGTTTCCATCGGAATTCCGATGGCTATTTATTAGAAAATAAATAAAAATTGATTATTAGCTAGATGTAAAGCACACCTCATTGATATGTACAACAAATGGTATTCTATCCCCATTAGCTACCAATAGGGGGCATAGGTTTCAAGCTAATATGAGGCACACTAGTTTCAAGTTAATATGATGTGTGCCATGGTTGAGATGGTCCAACTCCTAAGAGGACTGTATGAACCACTGAGTACTGGTAAACCTATTAAAAATGGGATCAAAGGGAGCAACTCTGGTGCTGATAAGGAATTAGCTAACCCAAATACAAGAGCCTTTAAAGCCAATTTTCTAGAAAAGGAAGGGACAACACCAATGGAAGAAGAGAAACCCAATTAGGGAGATAAAATGAATTTATCTACTTTATCTAAGTTAGTTGTTCTTGTTCTTCTTTGTTCTTTTCATAAGTTAGTTGTATGAGTCACATTTGGTTTGCAATGACTTTATCTACTTGAAACCTACTTTGGTTTCCATTTTAGGTTATCAACCTAATGGTAATGGTACAACTCCATATTGCTTGTTACTTGTAGGAATATTCCTAAGGAAACCCTACAAGTCCTTTGTCTTATTTGAGTTGTGTCATCTCATTTTATTTATTCCAAATGTGTGGAATATTATGTTTTCTTTTGTATGAGGATTGTGGCACTTTGCACACACATAGGATGTTAGATGGCATGCTTAGACTTGGGAGTTACATTTGTAACTCCACTCTCACCTTTATATATTTGAGGTGCCTCTCTCATTTCTTCATGGAAGAATTTCTATGCTAAGCTCACTCTCTCTTTCTCACATTGTATTTGTGGTGAAGGATTGAGGGTTTGATATCTCCACGTATTAGACATTTAAGGACAACAAGATTGAATATACACCATGTTCAATGAATAAAGATTAATTGACCTTGTGTTTGGCGATAGAGAGATGTGTGGGGGCCTTGTCCATCCAATAAAAAAGGTTGGAGATCATGTTGCAAAGGAAGAACACAAGCACTATTGATTGTCCTAGAAGGACAATTTGTGACAAATTGAAATTACTAGTGTCATTGCAAAAAAATAGAGTCTTGTTGGAGGGTTTGGGAGGTTAGAAGTCCAAGAGACTGGTCCTAGTTCTTGTGTAGATTCTACAAGTTAGTTTCAAGGGTTTTTTTTTAGAGGCATAGATGTATTGATTTGGCCTTTGGCTATCAACGTTGACAATCCTAATTACAAAGGACTAGTAACCATCAATGATAGTATGTGTGGCATTGTTGAGATCCACTAATTTTCACTTGTTATGATGTCACAAGCCCGAGACTAGTTTACCATGATGTTTATATTGCCTTGTAATGTTGGATCAAGCCTTGAAAGGGTGATCAAAGTCTATAGGCCAATAGGTGTGTCCAAGGGTACCCATAAAGGATGGGATATGAAACCATTGCCATTGTGAATTGAAACACTTGTAAATTTTTAATTTGTGAATTCTTATGTTATGGATTTGTTGATTATTGTTATCTAGTGAATGACCTTTTGGCCATTTCCTTATATTAAGTTCATTTCTATGTCTTCTTAAGCATATTTGTTTATTTTGCTTCTCCCTAGAAAAGTGAATGGAAAGAACCTATTTAAGATCTTATACTTAGTTCTCATAATCATAGGATGATTGTACTTGATCAAGTATTAGAGTGTGAAATATCTACACATCAACAATACTATAGGTAGACTAAAATTAAATAACAATTAACAAAATAGTGGAAGAACGTTAAATTTATAAAGAACTACTATCATACTTACAGACTTACAATAATGTCTTGAAAGTTATTTTCTTTGTCTATCATGTCTCTCAACTATCTTGAATTTCCATTTGTTAGCTCTATTAGTTTATCTCAATTTATATATACCGATGAGCATGCTAACATGAGTACAAGGATCATGTGAAAAACACGATCGCTTGCCAATTCTAGGGTTTCTACATAGAATCAATCTATGCAGAATGAATTGGTCCCTAAGGAACCCTTGAATGGGCTTTCTATCAATGGGTAGACAAATGTGACGAAGTTTGCCCAAGTATTGAACCGTGGCCTACACTCCATTGTCTAGATCTTTTCCCCATGATCACTATAATTAGTGGGAAGATATTGACAAGGGTATATGGATGCTTTCATTAAAGGAGTTGCTGCATATCCTTCCTCAATTGTGTAAACTACTTTATGTAAAACTCCATTGGATTTATATCTTAAGACTGAAATCTAAACTTAATTATTATTATAATGACATCAAGCAAACAATAAGGTAAAGAAAAATTGAAGCCAAGCAAAACCTTAGACAAAAGACCTTCACTTCTAATCACCAAAGGTCTTTTGTCTAAGTTTTTTCTTGGCTTTGATTTTTCTTTACCTTATTGTTTGCTTGATGTCATTATAATAATAATTAAGTTTAGATTTCAGTCTTAAGATATAAATCCAATGGAGTTTTACATAAAGTAGTTTACACAATTGAGGAAGGATATGCAGCAACTCCTTTAATGAAAGAAACCATTAAAACTCATAGTTGTTGTCACCTCATGAAACGTTATGATTGCAAGATAAGAATAGGACGGGTTTGTTAAAAAGGCTTTAGAATCTTTGAAGAAAATATGATTGGCATGGTGAAACCCGTGTGAGGAAAAAACCACACCAAAGAGAACAATGCTTGTGTTATTCCTTCAAATGGGTTACAAGAATACTTCTCTCTAAATTCCTCTAGCACTTTATTACTACTACAACCTACAAAACAACTTGTCTAACCTCCTAGACCAAGCTCCAATTCATAAAATAAATAAAGGTGAAAACATGGGATGGTTTTGCAAAACATTTTACAAGCCTAATTTCACATCTCACCAATGCAAAAGGTATGCATTTTGATTTCACAGTATAGAATGGTCTCTCAACTTGTCTATTATGTTTTTCACTCGAGGATAGGCCAATGGGGAGATTGTTAAGTTTATTTGTTGAAGGGTTTGGGGGAACTCTATGAATCACTGAACACTTCTTATCAATAATGAGATTTGTGGTATTTTTTAATTTATTAAGAGGTAGAAATATTTATAGCTTCTATCATTAAAACTTCCAAAACACATTTATTTTTGCTAATTCACGTGGTTTGATGGTGCAGGAGCACCCTAGGGACCTAGGTTTGGCCAAAACGGTCAAAATTTGAGATTTTAGTTTTTTTTGTGTTATTTCATTTAAATAAGGCCATTTGAGGCTATTATGATGTATTTGGACCTAATTGGGAAAGTTTGAGGTCCACTGGGCAAAAATTGTAAAAATTGTAAAAAGTTGTCATTACTGTCATGACAACTTTTTAAAATTTGGTTGGGAGGTTGGTTTTTGGCGGTTTGAGATTGTAACCCACTTGAATGGGAATAAATAGGCCTTTTTCACACCACCCAAGTTTGTCTTGTTGAATTTTAAAAGTTTTACTAAATGAAGTTGGAGATTTTTGTTCATACAAAAACATTTCACACTAATACATTTGGTCTAGAATTCTAACGGAGGTTTCCGACGGAGAAGGTATATTGTGACCAAATTTGATTTTTTTTGAAAAAGTGCCCGCATCCATCAAAATTTCGATGGAAATGGGCATTACTTTAAAAAAAATAAAAAAAGAGGGCAAGTCATTTGTGCTGCATTCAATCCCATGCAGGCTTCCGCGTCGAGCTCAACCCCTGGCAAGATAAAATGACACACTCACCATTCGAGGTAGGATCTTCACCTTCATTTTGGATTTGGATAATATGAGGAATTGGTGAACTTCACTTTCATTTCAGATTTGCATAATATGCGGAATTGTTTAATCTTCACCTTCATTTTGAATCTTCACATTTGAGGAATTTCGGATTTGCATAATATTTGCATGAGGAATTTCGGATTTGCATAATGTTTGGATGAGGAATTTTGCAATTTTGAATTTGAATGTTTACCATGATAGGGGAAAGATGTTACAATAGGTTTCCATAGAAGCCATCTCCTCTACACCCAAGGGCAGTACATTTTGTAGCCCTTTGCCCACACAGAACCATCACCGTACCACTCTTGCAACCCTACTTCCCTTCTACCATGGTTGGAAGTATTCAATCGTATGAAAGAGGAAAACTATCAGACATATACTTAGCATAAAATAAATAAGTTGCGAAATTTCACAAATTAGAGGGTGAACCCTGGTAATAGTAGACTAATCGGCAGTGAGACCTTGTGGTTTGATAGCGAGATGCTTCCCCAACAAGATTAGATCGATACTAGACTAGGTAATAATGGAACCACCAACAATGTATTTCTCAATGATTAGTGTGTAGAAGTATATTCATTAATCCATCATCCATTCTATTATATACAAGGAATTCATACCAAATAGTATTAATAAATCAATCTGTTTTATATTCAATGCCTTATCAAGTATTTAGTGTTTGGTTTGGTGATCTTTTAACTGTTGGGAGTTTCCATGAGCCATAAAACATAAAATATTGTCAAGGAATAAATAATTTTCAAGTCCAAAACTAGATAAAACATCAAAATAGGTTACACATCTTAATCTTGTTTATTATATTTTTGTTGATCTTTCTGGTTCTTTTCTTCCTCTTCAACATCTCCCTCTTCATTAACCTTTTTCTTGCCCTTGTCTTTATCCACCTTCTTTGGCTTTGTTCAACTATCCTGATAGGAGTCAAATGGCTATCCCAATGAGGGGGAAATTCTATCCCAGCTAGTTGTATCATAGTTCTAATGTATAATTTTAAGGTCCCTTACTTCTTCATCCCTTCTCTTTTCATATTGATGTTCCTTGCACTACTACAACCTTAAATGATATTAAATAATATCTCTTGCTGTAAGAATTTTTTTAGTTACAACACTTGGCATAGAATTTAAAGAACTAAGATTAACTAAGCCCTAGAAGTCATATATCTCATCTCAAATAATAAAGAGAATATAGGGCTGCATCTATGAAGAAAAAAAATGTTGAATCAGACTATTTCCACCTACTTGGCCACCTAGGAGTGTTTTTTGAGGTGTATTCAAAGATTTTACTCCTTTTGTTGCATTTTCAGTTGAAATATGGTTGAATTGGCTTTGTAAGCTCCTAGATACTTGGTACATGTTCTAATTGAGTTAAAAGAGTCTCAAGACTACACTATAGTCATGCTCTACCTTATCCAGCTACTCAATTAGCTTCCCAAACTTATAGGACATATGGTTTTATTCCTTACTTTGAGTTGAAATTGTCCTGGGTTAGATATAACTAAAATAAGCCATTCCTTCAACTATTTCAAAAATCGTCAAAAAGACTTCATACTACTATCTACATGTGTTTCTATCCTTAAGAAGTCTAATTTATGCAAGTGAAAAAACACCTAAGAGGTCATAGCTACTCCTTTTGACTTGGTAATATTCATGGTTTTTCTTTGTCTATTTAACTTCATTCCTTGCATCTTACCCACTATGTTGTAGCATACTTTGTTTTCTTTTTTAGTGAATTGCATTTAGTGGACTATTGCCCATCTTTAAAATCATTTGACAACTTCAGGAAATGGTTTTCCTTCTTTATTACTTGACTATATCATTTAATATGCATGGATGGTATTATCATTTAATTTTCAAGATGGATCTTATATGGATGGTCCTTACACCTTTTCAAATTGAACTTTTACAAAAGTCCAAATTTGGAGAGGAAATTCCTACTATTTGCAAATCCACATTCATCTTTCAAATTTTAGGTCCAATTTCCATGAATAAGGGTTCCCAAGACCCTAGTCCTATAAAAATGAGCCATGAGGAACATCATGAACAAGGGAATGAACCAAATTTATGGAAACATTGTCAAACCTAAGTACAATTAGGCATAAATAATGCACAACCACTTAAATTGAGTCCAAACCTAGTGTATATTTTTAAAGAGATACAACTTATGATGCAATATTCAGCCCCCTCTTAGCAAGAGTATGGAATTATGCTCATGTACTCTTGGGAAAATTTGGAGAAACCAAATATTATTTCACCAAGATATTGAAGAGTCAAGATGACTACAAGTTTGGAAAGGTGGTAGCTCCCAAGACTTATGATATTTCCAATCCACAATATTGAGATAAAAGGGAAGTACAAAGTGACTAGTATGAGTAACACTGGTAACATACATGGAGCATACAAAACACAAAGTTATGATATTTAGAACTAGTAAGATTCATATATTCTCACTAGGAACCATATCAAAAAGACAAGGCATAGATCTAGGACTAGTAAGATCTTTATATAGTTACTAGGAGTCATGTCAGAGACACATAAAAGCATGATACCCAAGTTAGTAAGATCCTCTAATACTTAGTCATAGATCGCATTCTAACAACAAATAGAGACCTAATTGTGAAAGTTTGAGGTCCATTGGGAAAAAAGTTGTCATATTACCATGACAACTTTTGCATTTCTTGTAGAAACTTCTTAAAAATATGGTTGGAAAGTTAGTTTATGGTGGTTTGAGGTTGTAACCCACTTGGATGGGAATAAATAGGCCTTTGGCATGCCATCCAAGAGTTTTACTTAATGAAATTGGGGTTTTATGTACATTTTTTGACATTTTGGTATGATTCTCTTCATTTTTCATTGTGAAAATCATCATATATTGATGGGAAGTCAATTGGATGTGGTAGAGTAGTGAGTTAACTTCATTTTTTCTTTTTGTGGCATTGAATTTCATTGTGTTTTAAATTAGATATCATAGTTTTTCCAAAAAATGTCAAAACCCTGCCTAGTGTTTACCAAGAGGAGTAAATAATGTATAGATTGGTCTCCCATGCATATAAATTCACCCAAATGTGTGGGAAGACCTTTTTTCATTCTATGTATCATATCAGGAAAGAATTTGGTGGGAAGACCAAGCGATTGGTATTTTGAAGTGGTTGATGATAGAGAGAGGGGTGAGGGGACCCTATGAAACCTTCGGAAGGGTTTGTCGATCAAAACCAAATGAAATAAATTAAATTTCTATGACTGTCCTAAGGGTATTGATTGTCACAGTCATAGTTTTACTAGTGATATTGTTTTTTTTTTGACAGAGTTGTGTTTGTAAACCCAAGTGTGGACATGTAATGGAGTCATGAGATGTCTTAAGACTACATCAATACTTAACAATAACATAGTGTGTAGGCACCTAAAATATGAAAGGAATACATATTGGAAGGCGCATGTGATGATGCCATGAAAGGTCTGATATCCCTATGTATTGGACTGAGAAAACCAGTGAAAGACAAAAAACAATGCATTGAGAAGGCAAAAGGTTGAATTGCCTAATGTTTGTTGTTGAAGTGATGTGTGGGGACCCTGCCAAGTCAAATACCTTGTAGTTTCAAAGGGTGGAAAAAGAATAAGCATTTTATTTACTGTCCTAATAGACCATCCATCATAACAATTATTACCAATATTGATGTGTGCATTGCAAACAAAGTTCTAGAGGAAGGCTCTTTCTATTGTAATAACAAGTGAGTGTTCATAGACCTTGTGTAGGGTCCTCCTTGCCTAGAGTTAGGAGTTCGAATCCTACATACATTGATTTGGCCTTGTGGCCATCAATGAGCGCTCACCCAATAGTAGAAGTCTTGAGACTGACAATTTTGGAAGTGTGGAATTGTTGAGAGCCAAAACTTATGTGTGAGCCCCATCTTCACGTATTATGATTAGTTGCCATGATACTTGACCCTATCCTCATGGTGTTGGCTCAATTCATATTAGTGTATTTTCTTGAAGAAACATGATGTGAGAAGTTTGATGCAGAGGCAAGGGTAGAACTCAGTATTTCATATTAGGACAGCAACCACATTGATTAGGCAAGTCAGATAAGGTCCCTCCAATGTTTAGGATATTGAATTCACATTAGACACTCATGGATTACCCCAATTAGACATTAGTCAACTTAATATATTATACAAGGATTGCATACCACAAAACCATTAGATATGTTTTGAGATGAAAAAGAAGAGTTAAATGGTTTTGGTTCAATGATGATAATTTCTATTTTCAAGTAATTTAATTTGGTATATTATACTAAAACGTGATTTCATAACTAACATTTCAACTTCTATATAACTAGTTCTATAGCCCAATTTTCTTGCATGTGAAGAAAGACCATGTCAGACAATATCAACGAACAACAAAATAAGGAGACAATTGCTAGATTGTGGTCTAACTTGAAAAGAAAAGGTGATGGAAAATGTTATTGTCCCTGCAAAATTTGTAAGGGGTTAAAGATTAGAAGACTTCTAATCAAAACAACGAAGAAACATTGTAGGCTGCATGGTCACTTTGAAGGTGGACATGATTATCATCGATTGGTAAGTTTTTAATTATATTGTTTTAACAATTTATATACATAATAAATCATGTGATGATGAGATCATGATCATGGTTTATTTATGTTTATCAATTTTATATAGGTCAAGCACCCCGGAGCACATGGTATGGATCAACACAACCCAAAGAATATGGTTTTCAAAGTGGACGAACATGGAGGTGTGAATATCGAAGCTGAAGATAATGATCCCATGGAAGATGATGATCATGAGACAGAAAACACAACTGAAGATGATGGTACAAATACATTGATCCATGACACATTTAGTACTCGCGTAGCTGATCATGATGATGAAGATGACCTTGATGTTTTTCATGATGTCCCTCTACTTGAGAAGGCATCTGAGGCCATTTACAAAGGCTCGCATACAATTCTTCTCTTTGTTGTATTGTTGTTGGTGAGTTTGAAGGTTATGAATGGTTTATCCAACATAACAATGTCACATATGTTAAGGTATGTCATATATGATATAATAAACTATGAATCATGTTGTACCATTAATATTCTTTATATTAACAAATTATATTTTTTTGGCTGTAGATTGATAGGTGAGTTTTTGTTACCACCATCAAATATTCTACCTTGCTCATACCGAGAATTATCTGCCATTATGAAAGATATTGGAATGGAGTATCAAGCAATAGATGCTTGTCCCAATGATCATATTATATATCACAAACAATATGAATTTAAAATTGAATGCCCTGAATGTCATATCAGTAGATATCAAACAGATCAAATAACAAAAAGGGTTCCTTGCAAGGTTCTTCGATATATTCCCGTTATTCCATGTATGCAAAGATTATTCAAGTGCACTAGCTTGGCACAATTTATGGATTACCATGCATGCAAAAGAAGTTGAGATGACATTATTCAAATGCCTATAGATGGTTCAAAATTTATGGACATAGAGGAAAAGTGGCCACACTTTAAAGAAGAACCTCATAATCTCAGGCTTTCATTGGCAGCGGACGGTGTGAATCCATTTGGAGAGATGAGATCTGTTTACTCAGTGTGGCCTATTTTTGTTATCAGCAATAACATTCCTCCATGGATGTCAATAAAGAGGGAGCACATAATGTTGGCAATGATTGTTCCAGGTATTTTATCATTTAAATATAGTTGTCTAAACTTATTTATAAATATTGTAGTAAAATGGTCATAATAATTATGTAATGTTTTTTGTTCATTCGATTAGGTAAGTACCAAGTTAAAGATATGAATGTATATATTGAGCCTCTTATCGACGATTTGTTGGAGTTATGGAATGGTGTCACTATGTATGACGTCTCTAGACCAATAGGACAAAGACAATTTCAATTCCATGTGATGCTTCTATGGACAATACACGATGCCACAGGGCTAACACATTTTTGTGGTATGTTATAGTGGTTAAGTTGTGCATGAACATTATAATTCAAAAAATTATCATATTTAATCCAATTATAAATTATCTTGTATGTCTTCAAACAAAGGGAAAATTTGCATGTCCTGTTTGTGGTCCAAAGATGAAATCTCGTCATTCAAAAAGTTTAGGAAAGCAGGTGTTTGATGAGTATAGGCACTTTCTCCACAAAAATCATAAGTATCAAAATACTAAAAAACATCTTTTCAATGGGAAAGAAGAGAATACATCAAAGCCACGAAGAATGACACTTCACCTGTGGAAGTTGGAATATAATATAATTAATTGTCAAGGTAATGCCATTCCATCTATTGGTTTGTCATAAAACATCTTTTCTATTTTGTTTTGTTTACTGATGATGTGATTGATGATCATGAAGGTTGTGAAGGAATAAATGGCCACCTTCCTAAGGGACTAAAAAGTTATCCCTGACAATTTAGTAGGTTGCCCTACTACGAGCAGTTACAAATTGTTCATTTGTTTGATACTATGCATATTGGAAAGAATATAACAGAGACATTATGGAAAATATTGGATGGAAGGCATGACAAAGAAAAAATTGTCAAAATATGTAATTCACATTCTTGTGTTTTTACTATGTATTTAAGTACTATGCGTATGTGTACTTTTCATTGTATTAAGTTAAAAAAAATGAAAAGATAATTTTATAATTGTTGCAGTATGTTCTACCTCTATCTTTCCTAGATGACTTCGACAATAATGTCAAGCAAGTCATATATGATCTTGGAAAATACATGAGGTAATTAGTGACATTTGTTCAGTTCATTGTATAGATATTATATTTGTTATTTGTTTTACTTGTTATGTAATATATTTTTTTGTGTCTTGAATATCTTGTAGATGGTTGTCATGTAAAGAAATCCATAAAGACGATATAAAATATTGGAAGAGAAAAATTCCTCATTTAATGTGTGAAATGCAAAAGTGTCTACCTCCAGCTTTTTCAATGCACAAGAACACTACCTCATACACCAAGTTGAGGAGATTGAATTGTGTGGACCTATACACACTAGGTCAATGTGGATGGTTGAGAGGCACTTGAAATTTTTGAAGGCTTTGGTTTGACAAAGAGCACATCTTGAGGGTTCTATGGTGGAGGGATATATGGTATACCAGAGTATGGTGTGCATTTTTTAATATCTTCCTAAGTTTACAGCAAAGATCCACTTGGATCGCATTTGGGATCCCAACCCCATTAACAAATTCGAAGGGGAGTACTTGACGGGGAAAGGTAGATTGAGGAAAGTGAGAGGTAATTATAAGATGTTATTGTAGTTAATTAATTCTTAATATTTAAAATAAATTTGTTGTAAGACGTCTATTTATTTTTTGTACAGTTGGTCGAGAGTGGGATGCACTACATTTCTATATTGCAAACAAAATTGATTGGATAACGGTATGGATTGAACGTTGTCAACATTCCGGATGCACGTTAACATGGGAAGGTGTGGCTTCATTGGTTAAAGAAGCTCATTGTAATGTAGATTCCAATATTATGCAAAGGGAAATTGATTTAGCATATGGTTTAAGAGATAAACAGGTACGTAAAAATTTATTAATTACCCATATGTTTATCAACTCACAATGCAATAAATTTTACATGTTTGACATATTGCAAGTCAAACACCACAACGCTATGTGCTGCAATGGTCATAAATTTCGCATAAAAAAGTTGGATGACATGAAGAAAACTTGTGATTCTGGCATCACTGCAGTCTTTGAGGTGACAAATATTTCATTGAGAAATGACATACATCCTCAATAGTCTCAAAATCGATACTATGGCATTTTGGATGATATACTTGAGTGTGAATTTAATTCCTCAAATTAGTTTTGTTTGTTGTCAAATGGTACAAGCTATGATTGAATAAAAATGATCCTAATAGAACTATTATTGAACATGATAATGGTTTTACAATGCTAAATACAAGGTCATTTGAACTAGTTGGGGATGAGCCCTATGTTCTTCCAAGCCAATGTGAGCAAGTATTTTACTCAGAGGTTCCACATAAACCGGGTTGGTCATTTGTTGTTAGACACGATCTAGGAGGAAGGCCGATAAAGTATAATGTGATGGAAGAAGAAGATACCAAAGAAGTAGAAGATGAAGTGGATGATGATCATGATTGATAGTTTCTCAATGATGATGAAGAAGAAGATGAAGAAGAAGAAGAAGAAGAAGAAGAAGATGATCATGATGATGATGATGGTGATGGTGATGGTGATGATGGTGATGATGATGGCAAAGACGTTGATGATGATGATGATGATGATGATGATGATGATGATGATGATGATGATGATAGCGACGATGACCTTGATGTTCATGATGATGAATGAAATGTATGAGGTATGTGATTAGTATATTATTTATTTAATATTGACTTCTCGATAGAATTTTTTTTACATAAGTAATTCATTATGTTTTGAATTCTAATGCCATTACATAATTAATTCATGATGCACCTTTTAATATGGAGATGGAGATAGGGAGAGTGACTATTTATTTGACATTTTTTAAACTCTGTTTATTTATGGAAATTGGATTGTTTATTAGCTATGTGATGGATGTTGATTTAAAATACATATTTGATGGATCACATGTTTATGATGATGCATGTGACATTTTTTGAACTTTGTGTTTATTTATAGAATGTGGATTGTTTATTACCTATGTGATGGATGGTGATTTATGATACATATGTGATGTATTACATGTTTATGATGACACATATGTGATGCTAATTGTGATGCTCAATTACATATATGATGACACATCATGTGATGCTTATGATACATATGTATTTATTGTTTATCAACTTACAAATCATGTAGTAATGCTTATGATGCTTAATTGATGGTGTTAATTTTAGGTATAGTCCCTGTGTGATGTTGTCACCCTTGGTGGGAATAGGTCATTGACTACAGACATCGTCAACCATTTAGTTGAGGATCCTGCATAGTCTACATAAAGTAAAGGTAAGGAATTAAAAAATTTACAATGATTTTGATGACAACATATTTTTATTATTTAATACTCTTTTTGTCTACAAAGTTCATGTTGTGTACTATGTAATTTTTAGCTAACATAAGATAATTAAATTACATTGGACAGGACCTTGAACCCCTTTGATGAGGATCCTGCATAGTCTCATGGATGGACATGTATAACTAGTCAATACACCCTTGTAGAAATAGTTTATTTTTTTAAAATTACTTGGAAAACAAACTTCCTCAGTTTTTCAAACCTCGACATTAGCAACAAATCTAATATAGTTATCAACACTTGAGGCCCCAGTTGGACTTATTCCAATTTTAATCCCAAAATCAACTTTAGGGCTGACTTCTTCATCAATATTACCCTCATTTGTAAAATTTCTCTCTCATTACCAATTAACTCTCTCATTTCATGGACTGCAGGTACCCCCAAATAGGTATTTGTTTGATCTGTCTTCGTTGAGTGAGGAAAATGCAGGAATAGAAAATGAAAGTGACACATGTAGTAGGTCTACAATAGGGAGATCAACAAGAGGTCAAAAGATTAGAAGAAAATTCAATAAACGCATGAAATTTTTCCTTGCTCAAGGGGGGTCATGTTCTTATGATGATGAGACCAAAGGTGACATTGAGGTGCCACTGAGGTACAAACATCTACATAAACAATGGGTGCCCAAGGAACTTCCTCCAATAAACACCAATTTTTGTGTTAACGATAGGATATATCGCATAGCACCTTCGTCGTTACATGGTTTAGGCTTATTTTCCATGGATGACATAAACTAGGTCTATTACAATAAAGTTGCTGAATTGATGGAGTTTGTTGGACCTTGTTACAATTACAATAATTGAATGCAGATTGTTAAATATAAAAAAAGTATGCATACGTATGCACTGTCAACAAATTATATACAACAGAAAGATAATGATCAAAGTAAATGAGTCGATGTATACATTGATGGTCGGTCAAAAGCAATAGGGAATATTGTAGGTTTTATAAATAGTACACAACCTAGGTCAACTAATAAACAACCCAATTGCATATTTGAGGCGCATGAGGGAAATCATGTATTTGTATGTGCGATAAAATCAATAAGTGCAGACGAAGAGCTTCTAATCGATTACAGTTTGAATCATATAGATACAAACAAAGTTAATATCATGGGGGTGGTACATACTATATACCATTTAAATTAACCAACCTCCAATTAATGAATCCAATATACCATTTTATTATGAAGTTTTTTTGCTAAGTCTATTGGTTTAATTTTGCTAACGTTTTTTATATTTTCCTTTTGTCACAGGGCGACATGAATCCATCACATATCACAGACAGGGATGTAGGATGTGACACTTCTACCAAGTAGGTAAACCTCATTGTAATTGTACAAATTAGATAGAAGCAAACTGTTACATTATTATGTTCTTTTTTTTAGTGATTTAGACTAATTTTGTAATTGTTAATGATATTCTTGACACAGACAGATGTTCGGGGAAAGGGAAAGGGAGTTGCAGTACCTGCGCACCTCTCTAGGGATGTGGAATCAATAGGGTTAAGTGATGATGACCCTGAAGATTCCACACACCCTATGGAATTCATAAAAAGGCCTCTTAGAAAATTACTAAAGAGATTGTTGCTTTGGCAGCCATGCATCCTATTATTGATGAGATATGAGAGAGGGTGGAATTATTGATTCGAACAACAGAAAACTTGCAAGTAAGCAGTAATGAAAGCTTTAATTATAACAAAAGTTCAATAATGGTTTACATTTTATTCTCTTTTATGTCATTAACTAAAATATGTACGTATTGTTTTTACAACAATTTATCCACCCTCATGAAAGTCGTTGCCATGATCAGGGTGTTGCAGGTTCTTTAGGTAATGACAATTTTCTTGTATTATCACTTGCTTGGCTTATCACTCTGAGTACCCAAAACACGTCATACTTGATACTATTAATCTTTAAAATAAAGGTTCATCCTTGTTTACAATTCTTGCACTTTTCATACATTTAATGTTTGATATATTTAATGTATTATTCTTTAGGCATTGTCAATGTTCCTGTGCAAATGCCGCCACCGCCTCATCAGAGGTTAGCCTCACCTGTATTGCCGACTGCAATGTCGGCAACATGTAGCATGCAGACATCTTGTACTGCATGTCATATTGGCCCACCCACTATTGGTAGATCCCTCTTTTTTATTATCTTTTGTTATGTGTTTATTTCCCTTCAAGCGTTCTTTCTTGAATTCTAATGCCATTTCATAGTGGATTCATTTTTTGCAGGAGGAGATGCACATGAGGATGTGCTAGAGGTGAATACTGCTAATAACATATCATCATTTCTTGGATCTTCTCATATTGCTAGTACGGGAACGTTGCAGGCCACATTGGTCGTGAGCGACGAAGAAATGATTCCCTTAAAGATACAAAAGGTTCCAGGTACTTTAAAATTATTATTATATATACTCTAATGGTAATTTACTTTATGATCACTCGTTTTGGACTAATGATCCCATGAATTTTTTGCAGGCAATGATATTTTCTATAAACATCTTAGTGACATTGCATTGTAGATATTTGGGCCCACCATACATAAAAGGTGGTACATCATATGTGAACTAACCCTAATCCACTATTTTGATTTCATATCATTGCTAGAATAGTTTTCCTTTGATCCATTTCTTGAACTGTAATAAATGTAGCTTTAGTTCATTTCTAAATCTAACAGGTTTTCTTTTGCTTTAAAAGGTGGAATGACCAAGAAAAAATGTTAAAAGATGAATTGACAAACCAAATGGTTGAGTGGTTTGGAAATGATACCTTTGACAAAACCAAGCTCCTTGAAAAAGTTGGCACATATCTAAAGTATGTGCGGGACCAATATAGGACCTAGTTAGAGAGGAACCTAAAGTACGAGTGTCCCCCCATGATTCTAGAGAGGAAGTGGAAGGACTTGATTTTGGATGCCAAGGAGAGAATTGAAAGGGAAAAAGGAAATACACCACCAGATGCTAGAAGAAGGTACGAGATGCTATTAAGAATGTAATTATGTACTAATTAATTACTCTTTATATTTATATAATCTAATATATTTCAAACTTTTTATAGATTGAGTGACATGTCAAAGGCAACCAGGGCAAGACAAGAAAAGAATGGGCAACAAAAACTCAGTTTTGGTGGTTATATGAAACTTGCTGCACAAATTGTAAGTATCTCATGTAAACAAAATATTGCATCAAAATATTAATAAATTGCAAACGCTTTTTTTAATCAAACAATGCAAGCAAAATTCATGGTATGAAGCAAAAATGTAGGGCTCTGAATTCAATTGAGTGCCCATAGAATATGACAAGAGAATTGCCTACCAGCAAGGCTATTTAGCCATGGCTGATCGGCTACAAGAATTGAGTGGGCATACACAACATTCGAGTGCATCCATCACACAGGTAAATATGCTAAATGGAAATTGTTTCAAATTGAATACTTTACCAATAATCTAATTGATGTTGAGCTCCAACATAAAGTGACTATATTTGTTTTAAATAAGCAAGCAATGATAAGAATGTGCATGGCATTGGAATGCAACCTACTAATCGTGAAACACCACCTGGACATGAAGGTCAAGATGTGCATCCCAGTAGTGGAGGTATTCATTTGCTATTCAAATTTATTTATTTAGCTATTAATACAATTAAACATCTTAATTTGTAATTAGAGTAGTAATTAATGTAACCTTTTTTGTTAATATTTTAGAGCATGTAGTCGGTGGTGACCAAGTGGAGCATGATCTGGGTACACAACATCAGGAATGTGATGTTCCCCACTCAGGTAAAGAGGACCACTATTATTCCTTTAAACAAATATAATTGCAATTGGTGTTCAACATTAATGTAACCTTTAGTATTTCAACTCCAGATGATCTAGAGGGTGTTCAACATGTTTAGGTTGAGGCTAGACAAAATGATGTGGCCCCATCAGGTAAAGAGCGCAACAGTTATGTTCTCTAAATTAATGAAGTACTTGTAACAATAATAATTTTTTTTTGAATTTAATCCATTTCTTTGTTATTGCAGAGGACCCCCCTTCGCTTCAGTGTCCTCGTCCTCAGTATAGGACTAGGCATACATCGAGATCACGAGCAGTTGGCAGAACATCTGCAGAGGACTTTCACGTGGTTGGCCATGTTAAGTAGAGAATATTAAACTATTCTCCAAACCAAGCGAAGCTCAACAAGATAACACACTTTTCAATAATTAATTATGTTGCACAGTTAATCTTATTGAATAATGTATATTAAATCTTAATTGTAGGGTCCAACAGAGCCAACACGGACAACAACACCACAAGTTGCTGGGTATAATGAACTCCCATATTGTCTTGTATGTACACAAACAATATGAGTTGCTTCTAGTGTTGATATCGAAGGCAGGACTGCAAAAGTTATGAATATGCCTCATCCTTGTAAGTTTTTTTATTACTTGTCATTTTCTTTAGCATTTTGTTACTTCATAAATGAGATGTTTTTAGATGTCTATTCCATGAATACCTCTCTATTGTATGCTTCATGATCTCGCTTCTGATTCAACTCTTTTGTGAGGCCCTACCCTGACTCATCCTAGCATTTCAATGATTTTCATGTTGAGACTATTATGGATGCTTTATTTTTATGCATTATGGATTTAGAACTTATATGATTCCATGATTTGGATAACATTGATGTATATTGATGCTTCATTTCTATTCATTATAGATATATAACTCTATATGATTCTAGAATAGGATAACTTTGTGATGATGTATGTCGGTATGGGATTTGCAAGACTTTACTGTGATGATAGAAATAGGATGCATGTCTTATGTATGAATCAAAATTATGAGGATTATGATAATTACTTATGTGGATTTATTTAGATATAAGATAGATAGATTTGTTTAATGTCAATTGTATACAAAGTGCTTGATGTGTATTCTTATTCATGTGTTTAATATTTTATGAGGTTGTTTGGAAGTACTAATGTGTAATTGAGTTGCGTAGGAAAATTATCCATGTGACCATGGAAATACTATGGAGAACCAAACCTAGACCTATGTATGTTCGTAAAACCAGGGGTTGTCTATTTGGAGAGACAACACCCCGTATGTATCATATTTTATTTGTGAAAGTAATTGTTGCATGTGTGTTAAATTGAATTTACTAATTTGTGTAAATCCAACAAGAGACAAATTCCATGTGTAATTTTGTTATGTATTTTATTGTGTCACTTGACACATGTGCTGATTTGTGTCTTGATTTTTGACTTGTCTCTTGGAGGGAGTTGTTTTAATCATAGCCTTTTCAAACATTTGAATGTGGTCCCAAATTTTCCTTGGGTAGAGAGTCTTTGGAGTGGTCAACTCAAGTTTGACCCGAAGGTTAACTTCAGATGGGTTTCTAAGGGGTCAAATGGACTCCTAGGGGTAGTTTAAAGGTTTTTCCTAAAGTCCATAAGGTATACCTATGGGTTAGGAGTATTTTTAGGCATGTGACTACTCCCATGTGACTGTTTAGTCACCTCAAAAAGTGGGTTTCCTAAGGTGAGCGAAAATTAAATTTAGAAGGTTCCATCTAGGTTAGACAACCTTCCTTTTTGATGTGAGATCCTTTTTCCCACTTTCTCTTACTTTTTCCTTTTTCAGTTTTAGTAACCTGTGAGAACTCTCACTGAGGCCTTTTTAGGCAAGGATTAGAGATTTTGAGGGTAATCACCCACTCTCCATTTTTGGAGATCATGCAATTTTGAAAAGAATAGTTTTGGGATAGAAATTTGGCTAAGTGTAGAAGAAAGGATTGTGGAATTGGGCTAGTCATCCTCAAACTAGTTCTAGCAAACCTTTGGGCAGATTGAAGGTTGGTTCATCTTCTCCCTTTTTACGTTGCATGTTTATGTTGGAAAGATAGTTTGTATGTAAAAGTTGTTTTCTTGTATTTTCCTTTGTGAAAATTATTATGTGACCTATCTTTTATTTCTTTTATGCATTTTTTTGTGATTTGGTAGTAACCAAGGCCTTCTACTCTTGGGAGAGTAGGATGGTCTTATGGGTGGAAGGAGTTTGACAACCCTCGACTGAGAGGCTCTCATTATGAGAGTGATCTCAAGGGTTGTATATGTGACCCTTGCTGCATGGCCTTGTTTATGCATTTGGGGGTCATAAGGAGAGAAAGTATGGCGTGAATTCCTTAGGGGGCATAAGGATGTGGGGTTAACAAACTTATGATATATCTTTGTTTTCCATGAGATGGCTTTGTGATCTACCATTCTTGTAGTCTCCTCAAGGTATTTGGTCCACTTCCACCCATGTGAAAGCACCACATTTTATGGTGAAGTTTAGCCTTGGTTGGGAAAGTGTTTGTTGAGTGTTTTCCCTTGCTTGTTGTGTTTGTTTGAGTGTAACCTGTCTAGGGCTTGGTTCTCCAAGCTCGGGGGTGGCTTCTAGTAAGCCTAGGCTGGGCGGTGAGCTCTCCATGGTCATAACCTTCTGATTTATTTGTAGGTTGCTTGGAAAGAAAAGAAAAAGACAAGCTAGGAGTTGTTGGTTTTACTTGATTTGTAGAAAAAGATTAGGGAATGGGATATCATATTTTAGTTGCAACAATGTAAAAGAAAAGCTATATGTTGCATTTATTTTGAAAAAGAAATGTATTCATTTTATTTAAAGTCCTCATTTAATAGAAATGAGAGACTAGATGGGTATCCCACCCATTTGTAATGTTGACTATATTGTATTCTAAATATGCTTTAAAGAAATGCATTATTCTATTAAGTTATTATTGCAAAAATGAAATGTTTATTTTTGGATTAAAGCTCCTATAGTTGTTGAAATAATATTGTTGCATTCATGTTATTTTTGCAAATAAAGGTTCATTTTATCTCTTTATGCATATTGAAATAATGAAAATGAGAGAAATAGTAAGCTTGCATGTTAGTAAGAGAAAAGTACGCATTTTTATTCCCATTTACAAACTATTGTTAAAAGTATTTAAATTGTCTATCTCTAAGATTTATTTTAAATAATTTTCTAGGCTAATGCAGTTGTTGTTAAAGTTATTAAATTCTGTCATTTTCCTTATTGTAGAAAGTAAATCTAAAATTAATAGTCAATCTCTAAAGTAAGCATCTAGATTTTAGAAAAAAAAAAAAAGGAAGGGAAATACATTATTTAAATCTGCTAAGCTTGTAGTTATGTGTTTTAAAAAAAAAGAGATTACAGATTTAATCTTAGGCAAAAGAAGTAAAGAACTCTCGCAATGCTAGTTGTAGTTTGTAGAGGAAATGGTTAGTTTATGTTTAGTATTTCATATGAGACAAAATTAAAATCTAATATTTGCACTATAGATTTATGCCTAGATTTAAAGGAAGAAATAAAATATTTGACTATTACTATGCTGCCATTTATTTTATTAATTTCTTGCAAGTTAAAAATAACAATATTCATCTAAGAAAATCCATATTAAACCTACCCTTGATTTAACCAATCATAGATTATATATATATATATACACACACACACACTTTTAGACACACACTTATAGAGGTGAATATATATATATATATATTATAACACAAAAAAAAGGGGATTTAAAAAAAAAGATTTTTTTTTTAAATTTATATATAAAAAAAAGGGGGTTTCGGGTTGGAGGGCCAAACCACTGTGTATGCACACAGTGGTTGGCGCAGCTCGGGCTGCCACTATGGCTACCCATAATGGATGACACGGGGGCCGCCATTGTGGGCAACCATAGTGGTTGACACGGGACCTCCCACTATGGGTAACCACAATGGAAAGGCTCCCAACCGCCACTGTGTCTACCCACAGTGGGCGGCGCCCAACCGTCACTATGGGGAAACATAGTGGCATCTAGGGGAGCCCCGCCCAGCGCACATTCAAACCCTCCTCTGCTCCTCCTTTCATGGCCGCCATTGAGACCTTGGCTGCCGCCTCCCTTGCCCTGCAATAAACACACACACATACACACACCCCACACACACAGAAACAAATAATAACATAGTTAAACCCTAGCCAAAAATAGGGTTAGGGCAAGACAATAAGGTGGAAGAAAAATAGGGTAGAGGGTGGGGTATTTTATAATATTTTAGTTAGGTTACATGGGGTAATTTATATAATAATGTTTGTTTAGAAAATAAATATCCTCATATATAAATATATGTGTTTAATTTTTTTTATTTTTATATATATATATATATATCTGTGTGTGTGTGTGTGTAAACATATATATATATATATATATATAGAAAAAAAAAGGGGAATGTATAAATATAACTTTAATTTAATTATTTTATTTAAACATTCATATTTTATAAACGATTATACAATTAGTTAAATATGATATTTTACATTTAAAATACTTTTGGAGTTTAATCCTTTTGAAACTTCATAGCGATTTTTGTAAGTTAATTGGCTTAGGGGAATTATTGTAGTCCACCTAAATTTAGGCTTGTCGAGATTAAACTTTATAGGGCAAATTTTTATTATGGATCTATTTAGCCCTTTAGTCAAATTTTAGACACATTACAATTATTGTTAAAAAGAATCATGGGATTTAAAAAATCCAATTGCTAGAGTTAATTTAATTAATTCTTACAATGATTAAAAAGATTAATTGAGATTAATAATATCCCTTGTCATTTAATTTAGGGGTTTTTGCTTAAATGAATTTATTATTTAATTAATTAATGAGATAATAATAAATTCTTTGGAGAGTTAATTTTCCGCATGCAAATTAGATTATCTGACTTACTTGACATAGTGGTTTAAATTAACTTTAGTTGAAAAAGAATTCAAATGTAGTTAAGACAAGACTTGATACTGCATTATTTTAGCAAACTTAGTTTTATTAGGACATGTTTTAAAAAAAAAATTATTCCGTTTGTACCCAAAAGTTTGGGCATGACATCTTTATATGTCCTAAAATTGTATGAGCCTAATAGCTTCTACTCTTGTTGATAGATTGGTGGCTCTGAACAATGGCTCCTTCAAAGAAGCTTGATCCTTGTAATTTTGGCCTTCCATGATGTGAAAAAGAGGTTATGCTATGAATAATGGTCCAGATGATTTAGATATTTCTTATTATGTTCAGTATGAGTAAATTTGGGCTTCCTTTACTATGATCACTATTTTGTACTAACTATTGTCATTTAGTGTGATTTGAGAATGGACTTCAAGTAATTGTCATGCTTTGTGAAGTGTCTAAGCAAACACAATGCACTCAATAAGTCATTACAAGCATGGTTAGAAGATTTAAATCAAAGAAATGTAAAACCATAGCTAATCGACTTATTGCCTCCTAGTAAATGCGAGTATGAAAATGCTCTCAGATCTGATTATGCATATTCCAGTGACTTGATTACACTTATATGGAGGATTTGAATGATGCAAATGCATGATCTAGCAAGAATAGCATGATTAAGCTACATGAATTATTGATCTACCATGATTAAGCTAAGATTTGAGCTAAAATTGAGCATGATAACATTGCTAAAACTGATAAACTATAAGCTAGATGCCTATAATAACAATACTTAATATGAGAATGAGATGAATCAAATGATATGCAAGATTGATATGAAACTGGTACATGAAATTGGGACATGAAATTGGGACGCATATTGCTGAAAATGAGGTCTATTTATAGGATTTCCCAAGGTTAGGGGTGAGTTGGCATGAATCAACGGTTGAGATTGATCTAAAGATATCAATGGTTAAATTGGAGGAGGATGGCAAAGGGGGTTGGATTAAAGGGAACATCTGTCATCTCTATGGTGACAAGTGTCAAGAGGCTTCTAGAAGGAGTTAGATGAAAGGGAACACTTAGTGACAAGTGTCACAAGGTTTTAGAAGATGTTGGATGAAAGGGGACATGGTGGTAGGTAGAATGGGTTAGGTTTAGGAATGGTTAGGTTTAGGAGTGGTAGAAGTTAGGAGAATTTGAATTTAAAAATTCAAATAATATGAAAAGGATAATTAATCTCAACAACTCATGATTTTGATTTGTTTTAATTAATTAATGGATTAGAAGAAATGATTTTGGATGGAGGGAATTAATTAATTGAAGGAGTGAAATGAACCTATTAAATAAATCCTTAGATTTATTAATAAGTAGATGAAAGGGGAAATTTAATCAAATGGCTTAGTGAATTCAATTAAATTGGGGAGGGAGATTAATTAAATAATTGCTTATTTAATTAATTATCTTCAGACCATTTTTAGGTGTATACATTTTGCCTCTCTTTGAAGCGAGGTGTGATGACGCATTGATTCAAAGAATAATCTCATTTTGATGATGATATTGGTTTGATAGGATGCCCCAACTCTTCATTGTTATATTCTGGTGTGATGATGCCCCCTCTAGAGATCAATTGAGATAATTGATCTTTGGAGTTTTGGGAGATTGATATCCCGATAGATTTGATTTGATTTCTGCAACTATGGTTTGATGAAAATGCGAGTTCTTTGATTAGCTTGATTGCTTAGATTGGTAAGATTGAAAAATCTTGATTGATTAGATTCAGTCTGGTTTTAGGAAGGATTCATCCTGTATAAGACAACAATGATCAAAACGTCTAGTTTCAGGAAGGATTCATCCTATATAAGACATGATCAAAATGTCTAGTTTCAGGAAGGATACATCTTGTATAAGACATGAATCATAATCAGATCATCTAGTTTCAGGAAGGATTCATCCTGTATAAGACAATATTCAAAATTGATTAGGTTTGATTGATTGATTTGATTTGATAAGGTTGTTGTTGATAAAGAACTGAGAGTTTGTTGATATCAAGTTGCAGAAATATTTGGATATGCTGATTGTTGATTCTGTTGAGAGAGATAGCATAAGATTTGAGCTAGGTCAATAATATCATGAGAGAGATGTGAGTCATTATTCTAATTGCATATTCACTGATGATGATACTTTGATGATTCTTGTGATAGATTTAACCTTGGATAAAAGGAGCTTGTAAGATCCCATGCAAGAATGAAATGCAAGCTAAAATACAAATGCAAAGCTACGACCGGACCAGTCACTAGATTATTTTGCATTTTTTATCATCATTGAACTTTTGAATGTGGGAAGTGAGTGCAAACATCGATGGTATAATTAAACCATGATGACCTGAGCATTACTTTCCTGGATTTTGATATAGCAAGTTAACACAAGCATCTAGGTATAATTGAACCGCGATGACCTGAGTGTTGTTTGCGTAAAATGGGCAATATTAATTATTTCAATATGCAAATTGGAAATGTCTTCAATGATATAATGATGATCATGTCCCGAGACAAATTTGCACATATTAATGATTAATTTTTCAGACAATAGACAAGAAAAATATCATGTTTCTTCCTTGTTCCTCTAGTCAAAGATATCCTGGAGTCACTCAGAAATCATGATAGCAAAAAACAATATAGAAAAGTTGAACAATCATGTTACAATCATTATCCAAAAAGATATTATCCACTGAAAAGTGTGTGATGTGCTTTGATTGATTTTGTGAAATCTTGATAATTGATAGTTTGATCTTGTGTTCAACATTGGATGTGTCTTAGTTTTTGCTTGATAAGATTTGTCTAACTGTTTGTTCTACCTATTTAATTAAGCTCAAAATTGATCAAGAGTTTGCCCCCAGCTAGGTGTAGGATTTTGTCCCAAGCCTAGAAACAAAGTCATTATGATATATCCAATGATCCAAACAATGGTAAGAAGCCACCTGGGATGCTTGCGTATGTATAAAAGCTTATGATGCATATGGATAGCATTGATGGAAAATGAATGAATGCAAGTGGAAAAAATGCATGAACTAATAGATGGAAGAGATAGCTGATAGATAGCGCATGTTTGCCAGGTTTTCACCATTTTTTTTTATTGCACTTTTTCTGATATTTGATTTTTTTTGGATTTTCTACTTTTTCACTTTTTTTGATTTTTTTTCACTGTTGTTGATTTTTTTGATTTTTCTTTGTTTTTGATTTATTCTGATTTTTCACTGTTTTTTATTTATTTTTATTTTTCAAACATAGAATTTCTTCAGGTGCATGCTATTAATAGGTTCTTCAAGTTGATCTTTGTCCTGTGTTGATAACTAATATACTCCTGACCCAAATACTACCGTGAACACAAATGGACCCAACTAGTTTGGTTCAAATTTTCCTTTCTTTTCTCGATCTGCCTGGTTGCATGGATTTTCCTTTAGCACTAGTTCTCCCACTTGAAAGATTCTTGGTTTGACCTTGTGATTATAGCTTTGGCACATCCTTTGCTGATATACCTTTAGATGATCAAAGGCATTGTGTCTATGTTCATGGATCGGTTCTAACTCTTGTAGTCTAGATACTCTATGTTCTTCATCTAGGATGAGACCTTTTAGTGATACACGTAGAGAAGGCATCTCTACTTTGATTGGCAATATAGCTTCTGATCCATATACAAGAGAGAAAGGTGTGGCGCCTATCGATGTGCGGATACTGGCCCAGAGAGCAGGGTTTAGTTGAATATGTCAATCTTTCCCAGCATCATTCACTATCTTTTTAAGGATTTTTAGAATAATTTTGTTAGATGCTTCCACCTGCCCATTTCCCTATGGATAATAGGGTGTGGAGAATTTATGTTGGATTTTCAACTTCTCACATAGATCTTGTACATCTTGATTTTTGAATGGTCGTCCATTATCAGTGATAATTGTCATTGGTATTCCATAGCGATAGATGATATAGTTCAAGATAAATGCATCAATTTGTTTTCCTATGATGTTGATGAGAGGTACCACCTCAATCCATTTTGTGAAATATTTAGTAGCTACAAGAATGAATTTGTGTCCATTAGATGGTGAAGGATTTATCTTTCTTACTAGATCAAGTCCCCATTGACAAAAAGGCCAAGATGTTGCTAAAGCATGTAGTTCTTGTGCTGGTGCATGAATCAAGTTCCCATGGATTTGACATTGTTTGCATGTTCTTGCTATCTTAAATGAATCTCGTTCCATAGTCGGCCAATAATAGCCCAAGCTTATGAGTTTTTTCGAAAGGGTAAGACCACTTGAATGAGTGCCACAAATTCAATTATGGACTTCATGTAAGGCCTTCTCAGATTCTTCTTGTTTGAGACATCATAAGAGAGTACCGTCTAGACCTCATTTATACAGGGTATCCGTGATGAGAGTATAATGAGATGATTAGTGAATAAAATTTCTCTTTTGGTTCTTTAATAAGTCACGAGGTAAGATATTGTCTTTTAGGTATGTGTAAGTTTGGCCATAGTAGGAGGAATCATGTCCAATAAGTTGACAGATGGTTTGGGAATTAGGACAATTATAGGCGGGATGAAACAACTCTTCAACCAGGAATTCATAACGCTGTTGATTTTCCTGTGTCTGCAATAGAGAAGCAAGTGTAGCCATGGCGTCTGCTACTTTGTTGTCATTTCTAGGGATCTGCTCAAAAGTTATTTCTATAAAGTATTTCTTGAGATCATCTACCATATTTTTGTAAGCCATGAGTTTGTCATCTTTTGTTTGATAGTCATCATTGATTTGATTAATGACAAGCTGAGAGTCTCCAAAGACTTGAAGTTGTTTAATGTTCCATATGACAGCCATTTTGATACATAGAATGCCTATTTCTGATTTATGTGGTGTTCCATTATTGATGTTTTCTCCTGGACTAATATTCAGGTGATGTATTGTAAGATACGAATTGAACCCTGGAACATCTGTATATGAACAGGTAAAATTGACTTGTCATCTTTTGAATGGTTTCAAGTATTTTTGTCTTGCTGGTTCTGATAGAGAAGTTGCTGGATGTAGATCAATTCTGCCAATGATAATTGCCTTTGTTGGTGCTATTATGATAGATAACTTCTCTTGATAACATTCAGGTAAGGTGTCAAATCTCCCATCTTCTAGTGCCTCGAGGAGGTTTTCATTGTTAGATGCATCCTTTATTTTTACTTTTTTCTGTTCTAATGTTGCCAATAACTAGTTTTTCAGCTTTAGACCTGATATTGTTTTCTTGACTTTCACTTTTGCGACTAGGAGATTTAACACCCACTTGACTCAAAGATACATTAACCGAATCCCTGGTGAAAGTTGTTGCGGGTTTGATTTCATTAAGATATAAGGATATGGCATGGTCATTAGGTAAGTTATCAATAGTAGTATGTCCTTCATTTTCCCAGTCCATAGGTTCAAGATAGCTTAAGGATAAAGGATCCTCATGTTAAATAGTTTCAAAGATATTGGGGATCATGATAGAGATATCAAGGTTTTCAGTATGCATGTCGATAACTAGAACAATACTCTCACCAAAATGACCTCATATAAGAAAATCCTGACCATCCTCGGTTAAGTCCATGTCAGTCAGTTGTGATTCTGATTCAAGTAGGCTAGTTCTTAATGTTTGTTCTGCATATGCGTGAACTACATAGACTACTATATCTGCTTCTTCATCCTTCTTAATTTGAAGCTTCTCTTGTTTGTTTTTCCATGATATCAAATATTCTCCGATCCCTTGATCTCTTAGCTGCATTTGTTTTTCCATTTTTGACAAAATTGATGCAAATGATTGTTCCTTGGATTGTTTGCTTGAAGATGTTGCCTCTCTGTTATGTGAAACAATGACCTCTTGAGCTGATTTCAAATTATTACAACATTGCAATGGATTTGAGTTTGCTGATATTGTGATATCCTGTCCCTCGTAGGGAAATTTTAAGCACTGATTACATGTTGATGGAATAGCCTGTATGTCCTGAATCTATGGTCTCCCCAAGAGTATGTTATATGGTAGGTCCACATCTAGAACTTGACATGTTATGTCCTTCTGCAAAGGTCCCACTCTGTAGGTAATATCACAATTCCCTTGGATGAATGCTCTTCTTTATTATGTGCTTTGATTTTTATCCTTTTCTAGGGATCAGCTGCATCTTCTGAATAGCCTAGAGCACAGACAAGACTTAAAGAGAAAATGTTCAAGCTAGCTCCCCCATTTATTAGGACACATTTAACAAGCATTCTATGAATGAGGACTTCAATTTTCAAGGAAGTGCTATGGGGATGCTACAATAAATTAATGCTTGAATATGAAGGAGATGAGCTTTGAATAGGATCCTCTGAAACAAGTTTGCTAGAAATTATGGATATCCCTTGGAGAACTTTAGCTTTGGATGTATTGTTTGGCAAGGATGCTATGGAAGGTTCTTGCAAGCTTTCAAGAGGTGTAGGAATAGATGCCTTTGGAGCATCAATTTTCTTATGGATGGATGGATCATTGTTAGACATAGGTGCACAATTTTGATCTTCTTTAGCCAAATCCTTTAGAGATCTCTTTAAGAGGTGCATAAAAGAGCCACCTTTCTTTTGAGATGTATTTAAATCCTTGTGAGGTTTTAACATAGTTTGATTTTGATTTTGAACTTTTTTGATTTCTCTGATATGTTGGCTTGTTTTGTTTTCTTCTTGTGTTTTGCTTCCATATGTCATGTTGATATGATTTTCAGCTATTTCCAATATTCCTATTTCCATTTCAGTAATTTGATTATCTAAAAGTTGTTTTGGGTAGGTGATCATTAGTCAATTTCAAGGCAATAGAGTGATATGACACTAAAAGAGGATTCAAGTGTTTAAAGGTTTGCAATTTTTTTGATCTTCGGTTTAGGAGTGCAATGATGGTGATTTGATAAGAACCAAGTCCAGTAGGAATGATCTATCCTATGATATGGGACAAGATTATCTTGGCCAAACATTTTAGTTTCATGATAAAGGATGATTGATCCTGATGAGAAACAATGTTTGAGTGATCAGTCTATCAAAGAGGGTGATAATGCACTTTGATATGTTTAGATCTTGAACTTGTTGGGGGTAAGCACTTTGAAAATCTTAAGGTTTTTATCTTCTAGAGTCTAATTTTGACAAATGATAACTTGACCAAGCAAACCAAGCAGAAAATCTAAAGCATAGATTGACAAATAACAGTTGTTTATGCTTATTGCAAACTGATCAGGCAGAAATGATAAATCTGAAATAGGCATGTAGGACACAACTCTAGACTGATAGATGCAGAGTTTCGTACGATAGATTATGCAACATAGAATGACAAGAGATACAAAATAGAATGACAAACTAGTGACTTCATGTGTAAAGCAATGTTTTGTACAACATAGAACCTTGACTCGTATGACAAAATATCTTGACTCGTGTGACAGGTATTTTAACAGGTGTAAAAAGTGTTTGTTTGTTTGAGTTTTGATCACTGAATTTTGATGTTTTACTTTGGTTTTCTAGTTTTAAGTGCCTATTTTTTCAATTTAGGGATGAATACACAGCAAACACATGATGTGATACATGACTCTCAATCAAGCTAAACCCTAAGGAAGTTGGCTGAGAATGAAAACCTTTGCTTGCTGACTTAGGTACACACCCAATAGCTAATCTGAATATGGTTGCTGAGTCTCACGCAATGGATTCTCAATGCCGTATTATCTAACTCCAAATGCTAATGGGGGCATGATATGGCAAGTGTCTTGGGAGAGTTACTATCTCTCTCGCACAAAGATTATCACCTTTTCGGAGGTGAATTGGGTAGCTTCTATTTTAACTAGCACTAGTAAGGGATCCGTTTGGCATGTCAGGGTATAAACTCAATTAAGAGGTCTCCTAGCCTTGAAAACCAAGGTTTGATATACTCGAAGGTACAAAGGAGAGCTATTCCTGAGCACTACCGTTGCTTTGATTTTCATCAAAAAAACATTTATTTTATAGTGGGTTGGATTACTTAGCATTAGCCGTTCCCACTTAGGTCGTTCTCCTCTCACCGGCCTTAAGGGCTAAGAGTTAATAACTCCTCAGGAGGGCAGGCTTGCTAAAGAAATGCACTAATGAAAGAAAAAGATGAGTCTAGCTTTTTGATCACTAAAGAAAGGTGAGAGCATACTCGCCTATCATCAAAGACACACAAGACATGATAGTTCATTTCTTTAAGCCCAAATTGAAGTGTGCCTAAAAACCTTAAAGAATACACAAAGTTTTTGTTGAATCCTTAGGCAACCTACAAAATAGATCCATTAGTAGTCATGATTGTGTTTTGAATTTGTCTTTGACAAGCGTATCTTTAACAAGCATCCTGTAGAAAAGAGTTAGGCTGCAAACATCTCATAGACATAACAAGATTAGCATTAGTGATCCGAACTATGAAATTTTCAAAAAAAACTATATGAAATTTTAGCCCAACTTCAAATAGGCATAAATTTCTACTCGAGACTCGAAATGATGAACCGTTTAACTCGTTGGAAAGGTCTCCAAGAGTTCTAGATGATGATTTAAAAGAACATGCCTAGCCACTTTCAAGGCTAAAAATGACCAGAAGGCCTTCAAAAATGCAACTTACCAACGTATAGACAAACTTGAAAATTCTAATTTTCAGTTTATCAAAAAATCACAGAACTAGAGACTCGTATGACATTCTTTTCTAGTTAGTATGAGAGAACTTTAGATTTCATATAGTAATAAAAATAGACTCGTACAACATAAGATTTTGAAGCTAGAAATTCATACAAAACTGAATTAGATACAGTACGACAGTGCAAATCAACTCGTACGACACATGAATGAGCTAGAACAAATAAAGAATTTTCAATGTAAAAGCTCATACGAGTCAGCATTGTACCTAGTAAGAGTCAGGATGAAGTGTCATCCTAGGCTAAAAGGTAGTTCATACGAGTTGGAAAATCAACTCATACGACATTCTAATTCTGATCCAGCAGAGATGAATGTTTATTGAAGCTTGAGAGGCCAAAAATGATGATTTCTGCCCCATGGTGGGCACCAAAATGTCATGCTTTGTGAAGTGTACTTGTATCTGCAAACACAATGCACTCAATAAGTCATTACAAGCATGGTTAGAAGATTTAAATCAAAGAAATGTAAAACCAAAGCTAATGGACTTATTGCCTCGTAGTAAATCTGAGTATGAAAATGCTCTTAGATCTGATTATGCATATTCTAGTGACTTGACTACACTTAGTTGGAGGATTTGAATGATGCAAATGCATGATCTATCAAGAATAGCATGATTAAGCTACATGAATGATTGATCTAGCATGATTAAGCTAAGATTTAAGCTAAAATTGAGCATGATAACATTGTTAAAACTGATAAACTATAAGCTAGATGCCTATAATAACAATGCATAAGATGATAATGAGATGAATCAAATGATATGCAAGATTGATATGAAATTGGTACATGAAATTGGGACATGAAATTGGGACCCATATTGCACAAAATGAGGTCTATTTATAGGATTTCCTAAGGTTAGGGGTGAGTTGGCACGAATCAATGGTTGAGATTTATCTGAAGATATCAATGGTTAAATTGGAGGAGGATGCCAAAGGGGGTTGGATTAAAGGGAACATCTGTCATCTCTATGGTGACAAGTTTCAAGAGGCTTCTAGAAGGAGTCAGATGAAAGGGAACACTTATTGACAAGTGTCACAAGGTTCTAGAAGATGTTGGATGAAAGGGGACATGGTGGTAGGTAGAATGGGTTAGGTTTAGGAATGGTTAGGTTAAGGAGTGGTAGAAGTTAGGAGAATTTGAATTTAAAAATTCAAATAATATGAAAAGGATAATTAATCTCAACCACTCATGATTTTGATTTGTTTTAATTAATTAATGGATTAGAAGAAATGATTTTGGATGGAGGGAATTAAATAATTGAAGGAGTGAAATGAACCTATTAAATAAATCCTTAGATTTATTAATATGTAGATGAAAGGGGAAATTTAATCAAATGGCTTAGTGAATTCAATTAAATTGGGGAGGGAGATTAATTAAATAATTGCTTATCTAATTAATTATCTTCAGACTATGTTTAGGTGTATACAGTAATCATGAGGGTGGAAACAATATTCAAGTGTAAGGGGGTGTGCGGCCTTGACCAAGAGATGAAAGTATTGGGAAAGTACAAGTGATTCATGTGTAGATCAATGTATCATTCACCTACTAATTCCTAGCAACATTCTCAAATAAACAAGCAAAGAGGTATGTTGAGTGCATATATACATTTTATGTTGCCATGATATAAGTAAGATATAAAAAATGTAACTTAGATTGATTGCAATTTCATTCATAAATATTAGATCTTCCTTGCAATTTCGTTCTTGGTATCTCTATCAATCACGTTGCTAAATGAAAATCCTAAACCTCTCTCATTGATGCATGGACATATAGAATGTTGTTGTTTCTACACAAAGGATTGTAGGAATTACTTTAAAAAACTATCAAAAAATTATTAAACCTTAATAGTCCAAGAATCCCTAAATTCATTGGTGAGAGACCTTCTTAAGTGAAAAATTCTAGTGAAGGTTGTGTAACATTATTTTGAGAATGTATGGCAGTGCATGAAGGTTGTATAATAGTGCTGGGAGAATTGATAGATGATTGACAACAATGACTATGACAACCAAGTCACTTAGGACAATTGACAAGATATGATTTGTTTCCATTTATTAGGGCCTCCAAACCCCTTTAAAAGTTTCCAAGGATCACTACAACCCTATCTCAGATGTCCACCACATAATAAGATTATTCATTTCATCATACTCCCAAAAACTTTGTCTTCATTTGTTCACTAGGACAACCACACACTATCTAGGGACAGTCATAAAGTTCTTGATGATTTGCCCTACCCAAGGGCCACAATAGCTTATAAAGGGTCTGCACTAACCCTCTGCACCCCTCACTACCTTCCTCCAAACACCAAGGGGGTTTATCTTGCACTTACAACTTCAAATATGCCCTCAATGTTGCACTAGGTCTGATACATGACCAATATCATACCAACAGTCACCATTTGCACGTGCCAATGAATCTTGGAGACCTACAAAGCATGAAAACATGAAAGATAATACCAATATACATGTTCTATTGCTTTGGAGAATATGAAGTGTTGGTAATCACAATGTACACATATTGGTTTTAGTAGTAAATCCATAGAAGTAACCTTTCAAAGTAGTGCAGTTTCATTATAGTCTAGTATGACAATGTGAATATCACAACCTGTATGTTTCTTGCAAAACCTCAAAAGCATAAGTTATTACGTTCAGATATTTGAAAGTTGAAAAGCTAGAAAGTGAAAACCTATGTAATAGTTGTGCAGTTCTATGAATTTGTATTTCAAGCTTGGGGAAGCATGTAAAAGTTACTTTCAGATACTACACATGTATTCTTTATTGTATGCCTTTACTATGATACCACAACTACTTCCTTATTTGAATAAAAGTTTGTTTAATCTTAAGGAAATGAATATGAACTGTATGAGAGGGCATCTGTTGTTTTCTTTACTGTATTTCTAAGAAATATTTTTACTAGTGTTTGTATGCTACCATTTCTTTGGAGGGGTCCTCATTGTATAGGTTCATTTGGAACTATATTAGATTTGCTTTGGTCTTTTTGTAATACTCTGATTTTGGGTGAGTATATGCTATATAGACAGTGTATTAAGAGTTAGAGACCATTTCATTCTTAGATGCTTTTAAACAAGTTTTATGGGGGTTGAAAAGGAATTTCCACTTGACTATAGCATTGGAGTATAAAACTCATGTATCAAATTAGGCCTTGTGCCAAGGGGTTTGCTAGAAATAGATATCAACATGCAAGGATGAGAAAGCAGAAATATTTTACATATCATGTGACTATAGAGCCATTACTGCTAGTTTAAATTCCCCTCTCACAACTTTAAACTTTTTTATGTCAGTAGGGAAGGATTTAATTGAACTTTGATACCTGTTATTATTGGCTATCTTCCATCTACCTACATACCCACATCAAAAAGAATCCACAAGAATGATTTTATGCATCAAATCTTACTCAAGCATGAAGGTAGAAAAAGTTATTAACCATACTATTGGGAATGGAGTATGTAAATCACAAAACCAATGGCACTCATGGTGGTGCTACATTTCATTTCAACCCCCTCCTTGAGAGTTTAATTCATTAATGTATGGCTTCAACAACCTTCTCCCTAAGCTTTCCTACTCAAAATTTAGTGATTGGAGAACTAGCATTACTGACAAGGAGATGTTAATGAACTAAGTAGATTATTTCTTCAAGAGAGATTAGTAGGAATATAAAATTATAATTTGGGAGCACACCTATTCTCCTTCTTAGGATTTCAAAGTGGCAATAATGGGAAGTGGGAACCTATAAGCAGTGACTTTGGCACCAACATTTTATTTTGAATTAACTAGTCTAAAATTGGATAATAAATTATACAACAATATATAATTGTATAAAAGAGTTAGGCTATGGCTTAGGTAAACCTCAATTTGGCACTCATAAATTAGAAGTCTTGTTTTACTTTTACAAGCCACTGTAAATATGACTCTAATTTTAAGGGGAGTGGTTAAGCCAAGGCCTTAAAATCTAGATTATCTAGATATGCAGTGTGCAATAGATGGGGAGAAAGTCTAATAAAAACACACATCAATGTAGCCAAATAGTTGTTTTATCAGAAAATCAATAAATAATCATGTTTTGGCTTTTAAAGATAGCACAGGTGAGACATTTATAAATCATGCATTGTATTAGAAAACACTGAATGTGACTTTAAAGTTGAGGTGAAGGATGCAGTTAAGTTCAAGACCTTAAGGACTAGCTCCTCCAGATATGTAGTGTAAAAACTAGATGGGGATTAAGACTCATAAGAACACATGTATGAATTTAGCCAAATATGCAATTAAGTTCAAGAATTTAAAGATGCTCTAACAGATATGTAGTTCAAGACATTAAAGACTAGATGGGGAGCAAGATAAGGTCATGAAGATATTGAACATTCTTGGGGTAGAATTTTTGGGTATTAGTGTATTACAAAGTTTAGAAAGGGTTTTCTTTCATTTCTTGAAACCCTAGACCCATGACAGTCATAAAATATGACATACCCATAAAGGAACAATGAGGGTCCCTAAGTGCATGTAAAAGGGGGACAAATTTGTTCTTAAGGACAGATAAGCTCATGGTTGTTAGTGTTAAAATTCTACCATTGAAAACTGATTTCAAAGCTAGGTACAATTAATCATACCTATCTTCATACTTGTGAAGGATGAAGATGTGAATCTAAATAAAGTGGAAAAAAGTGCAATGCAAGATCCAAATTCACATTCACACTCATCCAATAAAGCCTAAGACCTATGCATAAAATCAAATGATAAAAATTAATACCATAGCAAAGATAGTAGATTCCTCAATCATTTCTTGATGTTTTCTTGAATGCTTGAAATGTGGGTTGCTCTTAAAACTAGCATAACCATGATAGCAAGATGCAGAGGTAGGGGGTAAGTCACAATGGCAAACTCAACATACACAATAACTCACTAGGGTATACTTACTAGCCTCCATCATAAAACGCTACAAGTTTGAGCCCTCACACATAGGTTTGGAAATCCCTTGGACCTTCGATATCACCTTGGACATGTTGATTAAATTGTTTTGAGAACATGAGACAATGCCACAAAATCAACTTTATAATCCAAAAGTTCTCACTTGCTCTTACTTGACACAAATCAATCGCTATCAAACTATACTGCCCATTTGATGGACAAAAGACACCACAAAATATTTCCTAAAGCCCTAAAATCCTTAGGCTTTGTTAGGAGAAAATTTCACAAGGTTGACACACCCTTTATACTAGTGTCTGAATAATAAAAGACTTTTATGTGAACCCCATTTGCAACATACAGATGATTGACAACAATGACTATGACAACCAAGTCACTTAGGACAATTGGCAAGATATGATTTGTTTCCACTTATTCCCTACCTCCAAACCCCTTTCAAAGTTTCCAAGGATCACTACAACCCTATCTCATATGTCCACCACATAATAATATTATTCATTTCATCATACTCCCCAAATCTCA
This sequence comes from Cryptomeria japonica, assembly GCF_030272615.1. NCBI lineage: Eukaryota > Viridiplantae > Streptophyta > Pinopsida > Cupressales > Cupressaceae > Cryptomeria > Cryptomeria japonica. The sequence goes on from NC_081407.1 coordinate 781,547,789, forward strand.
GTTTTCATCTGTTCACGAGAACAACCACACACTATCTAGGGACAGTCATAAAGTTCTTGATGATTTGCCCTACCCAAGGGCCACAATAGCTTGTAAAGGGTCTACACTAACCCTTTGCACCCCTCACTACCTTCCTCCAAACACCAAGGGGGTCTATCTTGCACTTACAACTTCAAATTTTCTCTCAATGCTGCACTAGCCGCACTAAGTCTGATACATGACCAATATCATACCAACAGTCACCATTTGCACATGCCAATGAATCTTGGAGACATAAAAAGAATGAAAAAGTGAAAGATAATACCAATATACATGTTCCCACCAATTGGGGTGACTTTTCACTCATGGGGATATGATTTATACATTTATTTTTATGACTGGATACCCTAACAAGGGTTTATGAAAGTTTTTAGAAAAACTATGATAACTTGCTCAAATCAATATAAAATTCTATCAAACCAAATACAATAGTTCATGGATTCATTTTTCTCTCATTCCCAATAGGTTTATAATACCAACAAAAATAATTTCACAACAAAAAAATGATGGAAAATAGATTGTAACGTTCTGAAAAAATAGTGAAAATTATAGAAAATCTCCAAATTTTATTGACTTTTCCTTCGATACCTCCAACAATCAATCCTATGGTTGATGAAACAAGGTTTGTTATGTGTCTCATCAACCCTCCAATGTCCATAACCGATATTTGAGTATTAACTAACATTGAAACAAAACTAACACACTTTTTACAACTTTGCAACAAAAGTTGCATTGACATATTTACGGTGATCTATTGGTGACCACACCACAATTAGGACAATGATCTCAAACACACTTTTTACCATTTTCTTGGTCATTGTGCCCAGTTGAGTATGTCTTGCTTATGTATGAATCTTGTTCAAATATACAAATCTTAAAACAAAAATAAATTTTATTATAAATATACAAAACGTATTGCCATGTATACTAATTCACTTAGTTCAACAATTCTATTTTGACAAGTACTTCTTTATTTGGAAAAATACTTACAACCAAAGGGTTGTATCTCAATTGGTTGAGCACAATTGGTGAGGGTGATGGTAATTTTCTTGATTATACCATCCACAAAAGACTCAAAATTAAATGAAATTTTTTTATGAATATAGAAAGCTTACTATTATATATACTAATTCAATAATCCAACAATTTTATTTTGAGACGTAATTCATTCCTTTAAATATTATTTACAACCAAAGGGTTGTAGCTCAATCAATCGAGCATAATTGGTGTAGGTGATGACTTGTTTCTTAATTATACCATCCATAAAAGGCTTATACTACTATAATATAAAAAATCAATAATTCAACAATTCTATTTTGAAAAGTACTCCCTTAGTTTTAAATTTTTTATAACAATCAAATGGTTGTACTTAAATCAGTTGAGCATAATTGGTGAGGGTGATGATATGTTTCTTGATTATACCACCCACAAAATGTTCAAAATTAAATGAAAATCTTTTACTCAAACACATCGTCTATGGAAAGCTGCAAAATGCCATTTTCATACATAAGCAAGACATACTCAATTAGGCACAATCACCAAGAGAATAGTAAAAAATGTGTTTGAGATCATTGTCCTAATTGTGGTGTGGTCACCAAGAGATCACCATAAATTTGTTAACCTTTCCTTCATTTAAACCAAGTAAACCTTTATGTATATGTATATGAATATGCATATATGCATATGGATATGTATATGTATACGTATATGTATATGCATATGTATATGTATATGTATATGTATATGTATATGTATATGTAAATGTATATATATATGTATATGATCTTTTATGAATATAGAAAACTTACTATTATATATACTAATTCAATAATCCAACAATTTTATTTTGAGAAGTAATTCATTCCCTTAAATATTATTAACAACCAAAGGGTTGTAGTTCAATCAATCGAGCATAATTGGTGTAGGTAATGGCGTGTTTCTTAAGTATACCATCCATAAAAGGCTTATACTATTATATATATAAAAAGTCAATAATTCAACAATTCTATTTTGAAAAGTACTCCCTTAATTTAAAAATTATTAACAATCAAATGGTTGTACTTAAGTCAATTGAGCATGATTGGTGAGGGTGATGATATGTTTCTTGATTATACCATCCATAAAATTCTCAAAATTAAATGAAAATATTTAATGAATACACAAAACTATATACATATGCATATACATATACATATATATATACATATACATATACATATACATATACATATGCATATGCATATACATAAAGGTTTACTTCGTTTAAATGAAAGAAAGGTTGACAAATTTATGGTGGTATCTTGGTGACCACACCAAAATTAGGACAATTATCTCAAACACACCTTTTACCATTCTCTTGGTGATTGTGCCCAATTGTGTATGTCTTGCTTATGTATGAAAATGGCATTTTGCAGCTTTCCACCGACGATGTATTTGAGATGTCTTTCACTTAGATATGGCATGAGCTTAGTCCTAGAGTGAGACTAGGGAGTTGGACCATCTCAACCATGGTGCGCCTGATCATATTAGCTTGAAACTAGTGCACCTCATATTAGCCTCAAACCTATACCCCCTATTGGTAGGTGGTGGGGATAGAATATCATTCGCTGTACATATCAATGACTGGATAATAATATTTTTTTGATAAAAATTTTATTATCGTTAGAATTACAACAGATACCAAGCTTTCCACCGATGATGAAATTGTTAGACATACATCTTTCTCATCGGTGCAAAGGTTCTGGAGTCGTCGCACTTCCAACTCAAACTACACAAACATATAACGACGATGTTGTACATGCGATGACACTTCTTAGCCAGATAGTCATCGATGGATATTAAAGAACCAATGACACAAGCATCGAACAAATAGCATCACCATCGGTGCAAAGTTCCAAACTTCCATCGACGTTCTGATGAATTATACAGAAGCATCCGATGGGGATGCTGCATGTCCGACGACTTTTTTGACCGTAAGAGCGATCATGCCCACCGTTGGTAGAGTCCATGGGATTGTCATATTTTTGATAGTCAGTGGCATCATTGGCAAGTCTGACAATGATTTTTTGACGACTACTTTTGTCGGTACTTCGATGAAAATTAGTTGCAATTCTGACAATCGATCGTCATCAATTAGCTCTAAATATACTAGTGTCAGTTTGATCCTCATTATTTTTAATTGTGAAATTCATCATATTTTCATTAGAAGTTGATTGGATATGGTAGAGAAGTGAATTACCTTCATTTCATCTTTTTTAGCATTGAGATCCATTGAAATTTGAAGAAGATATCACTATTTTTCCAAAAACTATCAAAACACTCACTAGGGTTTCCAATGAGTGGGAAAAAAATGTATTTTTGGCCTTTTCACCATTAAAAGCTCACACCACTGGTTGGAAAGCCTCTTTTAAATATGTATTTTCATTTCTCTTTCTTGGAGGTCTCGAAAACCTCCAAGACACATGCTAGATTTGATTGATTGGTCTGATATTCTTCATGTATCGGACATCTGGGATAGCAACATAGAGAAAGTGGAATATAAGATAGGTGAGAGTGAAGTGCCTTGGATGGAATGTTGGAAGAGATGTGTGGGACCCCTGTACACCTCATAGAAGCATTTAGAAGCCATAAAAAAGTAGCATAGACCAAATATTAATGACTGTCCTAAGGGTACCAATTGTGACAATCACAATTTTACCAGTGATACTGCCTACTCAAACAAGTTGTGGTTGGAAACCCCAGGTGTGGATATGTAATGGTAATGAAATGTCCTAAGAGTAGTCCTTACACCAGTATGCACAAACCTTGGTGTCACAACGGTGTTGGTGTGGCCTTGGGCCAATGGTGATTGACTGTTACAATTAAGACAATGATCTCAAACACAATTTATGGTGTTTATAACTCTAATGTCCCAATCTACTTGTATATATTTTCACAAAACAATGAACAACCCAACCATAGCTATTAATAAGATTTCCCCATAAAATGCATGCAAAACATATCATCATTGATAGGATAACTGACTTTCATTTACTAAGAGACCTCAATAAGTGGAATTTCATGTTGAAAAGAGTACTTGGAATAAAGATATTGAAATCAACGAGACATTATGCATTCAAGAATCCACAAGGAAGATCTAATATTTATGAATGAAATTGCAAATCAATCTAAGTTACATGTTTGATATCTTACTTATATCATGGCAACATAAAATGTATATATGCACTCAATATATCTCTTTGCTTGTTTATTTGAGAATGTTGCTAGGAATTAATAGGTGAATGATACATTGATCTACACATGAATCACTTGTACTTTCCTGATACTTTCATCCCTTGGTCAAGGCCGCATACCCCCTAACACTTGAAGATTCTTTCCACCCTCTTGATTACTTGAAGTCCATGTTCAAATCACACTAAATCACAATAGTTAGTAGAAAATAGTGATGATAGCCAAAGAAGCCCAAATTAACTCATACTCAACATAATAATAAATAACTAAATCATCTGGACCATTATTCATAACATAACCTCTTTTCACATCATGGAAGGCCAAAATTACAAGGAAGGGCAAAATTACAAGGAAGGCCAAAATTTCAAGGATCATGCTTCTTCGAAGGAGCCATTGTTTAGAGCCACCAAACTATCAACAAGAGTAGAAGCTATTAGGATCATACAATTTTAGGAAATATAAAGAGTCACCTTAAAAAACCCACATTGATTGCAAAAGATCAAAAGCTTTCCTAGAACAAAAGTACAATATAACATAAGGATGGCGATAGAATATCAAATAGAAGAATGATCTCCTTATCCTTAACTACTCCCAAAATATTAATTATCACATAGAAAATATATATTAAAAAACATTTAACATCTAAAATATAATTTTGTTATTCTTTTCCTCTGTCAATTTTGTTCCGTCAAATCTTTTATCTAATACTCTTTTCAAAATAGTGAACCTTACCAACATTAAAAATGAGGCGGATGCTGATTTTAAATTTAAAAATAAAAGTGGCGAGTATGATCAATGATGCTAAGTTTCTATTCATATTGTGTAACAAGTCACAATAGGCTAGGGATAGGAAATATTGACTTGCTACTCTTCAATTTCATATGGTAGTTTAATATATATTGTGGACCTTTTAGACCATACATCTTAATATATATTGTATTAAATGTCTCTTTGTGGGACTATGTGCCCACCATCCATCCTGTTTTTTATACATGAGAATACATTTATTTTCATTGACCAAAGGTGGACAAAAAAATTTCACCGAAAGGATATCTTAACCGATTCTTGTTGAATCAGAAGCGAGAAAAAAAAAATGAAAAATTGTTGAAATATAATCTTCACAATTCTATCATCACGAGTGCAAACAATCTAGTGAGGAGGATAGAGTTGAATAGTGTGATGAGGATCAGTGCCATCCAATCTAGGAGGCATAATATGAGACTCTTTCTGAACCAATGCTAAGGGCTATTATGATTTGAAGCTTCTCTTAAATCCTCACATTTGGTTGTCACATAATGAGGTAGAAGAGGCAAATTCAAAGTCTTAGAATGAGGTCGATATATATATATATATGGATGATAATATTTGAAAGGATATATGAAGGATATATGAAGGCCATGGTAGAAGATAATATTTACTTCACAAGGCCATGGTAGAAGATAATATTTACTCCACACTAAGTGAAGTTATGGAGGTAGTTGCCATGGATGTAAAGTGGGGAGTGTAAAGGAGTCTTTGGATTCATGAAGAACATTAAGGAGAAAAGGTTATTTATATCAAGGAAAAATAAAGAAAAAGGGAAGTGATAAAGAAGGGGGGAAGAAAATAGGGAAGAAAGTGAGGAAATAAAGAGGGAGATCTAATTTATTTTGGTATGTAGCCTCTACTACTCTTTTTCTTGTTGAATGATTTTGCAATATTTTGAGAAGACTGCAAGGCATGAAGTAATGCTCATAAGGCATGAAGGAGATATGTAAAGCACAAAACATACATATGAATACATGCAAGGCATGAATCATACATGCAAACCATGAAGTAATACATAAATACACATAAGGTACAAGCATATATGAGAAAGGTTCTCATGGAGTGGACATATTGATCATGAAGCATACAAGAGAGTTATTCATGGAATAGACATCTGAAAACATCTCATTCATGAAGCAACAAAATGCTAAAGAAAATGACAAGTAATAGAAAAAACTTACAAGGATGAGGCAAATTCATAACTTTTGCAATCCCGCCATGGATATCAACACTAGAAGCAACTCATATTGTTAGTGTACATACAAGACAATATGGGAGTTGATTATACCCAACAACTTGTGTTGTTGTTGTTCGTGTTGGCTTTGTTGGACCCTGCAATTAAGATTCAATATACATTATTCAATAAGATTAACTGTGCAACATAATAAAATATTGAAAAGTGTGTTATCTTATTGAACTTCGCTTGGTTTAGAGAATAGTTTAATATTCTCTACTTAACAGGGCCAACCACATGAAGGTGGAAGCTCATTTGGCCCCTCCCCCCCTAACATCACTCTAAATTCCTCGTTAACATCTAACATTCATTTATTCATTCTTTCTACCATTAATAAAATATAACATTCATTCATTAATATCACACAACGTTCATTAACACATAACATTGATTAACATTAATTAACATGCAACATTCATCAATATTAATTGACACATATCATTCATAACCATTCATTAGCACATAATTACATTCATTAACACATAAAAATAAGTCATTATCAAATAAGGTAGATTACAATCATTTCTTTTTTTGTTTTTTCTTTGAAGCTATGGAAAGACTAAGTGGAACTCATATTGTTAGTGTACATACAAGACAATTAGTCCAAAAAGAGTGATCAGAAAGTAAATTACAATTAGAATATATATAATAATAATTTTAAAGTACCTGGAACCTTCTGTATCTTTAAGGGAATCATTTCTTTGTCACTCACCACCAATGTGTCCTGCAACGTTCCCGTACTAGCAATACGAGAAGATCTAGGAAATGATGGTATGTTATTAGTAGTAGTCACCTCTGGTGCATCCTCATGTGCATCTCTTGCTATAGAAAATGAATCCACTATAAAATGTCCCCAAGAAAGAATGATTGAAGGGAAACAAACACATAACAAAAGATAGAGAAAAAAGAGGGATCTACCAACAGTGGGTGGGCCAATATGATGTGCAATAGAGGATGTTTGCATGCTACGTGTTGCCTACATTGTAGTCAGCAATACAGGTTGGGCTAACCTTTAATGAGGCACCGACGATATTTGCACAAGAACATTGACAACACCTGAAGAATAATACATTAAATATATGAAAAGTGCAAGAATTGTAAACAAGGATGAACCTTTATTATGAACATTGATAGTATCGAGTATGATGTATTTTGGGTACTCAAAGTGATAAGCCAAGAAAATCGTCATCACCTAAAGTACCTACAACACCCTAATCATGACAACCAGTTTCATGAGGATGCATAAATTGCTGTAAAAACAACACGTACATATTTTAGTTAATAACATAAAAGAGAATAAAATATAAACCATTATTAAACTTTTGTTATAATTAAAGCTTTCATTACTACTTAATTCCAATTTTTGTGTTGTCCGCATCAATACTTGCACCCTCTCTTGTATATCATCAGTTTGAGGATCCACGGATGCCAAAGAAACAATCTCTCTACTAATTTTTCTAAGAGACTTTTTTATAAATTTCATAGGGTTTGTGTAATTTCTATTGTCATCATCGCTTAATCCCATTGAGTCCACATCCCTAGAGAGGTTCTTAGGTACTACAGCTCCCTTTCCATTTCCCCGAACATCTATCTGTGTCAAGAATATCATTAACAATTACAAAATTAGTCTAAAACACTCAAAAAAAGAACATAATAATGTAATAGTTTGCTTCTATCTAATTTGTACAATTACAATGAGGTTTACCTGCTTGGTAGAAGTGTTGCGACCTACATCCCTATCTACACTATGTTATGGATCCATGTCGCCTTGTGACAAAGAAAAAATATAAAAACATTAGCGAAATTAAGCCAATAGACTTAGCAAAAAAAAATTATAATAAAATGGTATATTGGAGTCATTAATTGGAGGTTAGTTAATTTAAATGGTATATAGTACGTACTAGCCCCATGATAGTAACTTTATTTGTATCTATACGATTCAAATTGTAATCAATTAGAAGCTCTTCCCCTACATTTATTGATTTTATCGCACATATGAATACATGATTTCCCTCACACGCCTCAAATATAAAATTGGGTTGTTTATTAGTTGATCCAAGTCACGTACTATTTATAAAACCTGCAATATTCTCTATTGCTTTTGGCCTTCCATCAATGTATACAACCACTCATTTACTTTGATCATTTACTTTGATCACTATCTTTTTGTTTTATATAATTTGCTGACAGTGCATACCTACGCATACTTTTTTTATATCAAACAATTTGCATCCAATTATTGTAATTGTAACAAGGTTTGATAAACTCCATCAATTCAACAACTTTGTTGTAACAAACCTTTATACCATCCATGGAAAATAGGCCCAAACCATGTAACGACGAAGGTGCTATGCGATATATCCTATCATTAACACAAAAGTGGTGTTTATTGGAGGAAGTTTCTTGGTTACCCGTTGTTTCTGTAGATGTTTGTACCTCAAGGGCACCTAAATGTCACCTTTGGTCTCATCATCATAAGAACATGACTCCCCTTGAGCAAGGAAAAATTTCATACGTTTATTGAATTTTCTTCTAATATTTTGACCTCTAGTTGATCTCCCTATTGTAGACCTACTACATGTCTCACTTTCATTTTCTATTCTTGCATTTCCCTCACTTGATGAAGATACATCTAACAAATACCTATTTGGTGGTACATGCATTCCATCAAATGGGAGATTTAGCTGGTAATGAGAGAGATATTTTGCAAATGAGGGTAATGTTGATGAAGAAGTCGGCCCTAAAGTTGATGTTGAGATTAAAATTTGAATATGTCCAACTGGGGCCTCAAGTGTTGATAACTGTATTAGTTTTGTTGCTAATGTCGAGGTTTGAAAAAATGAGGAAGTTTGTTTTCCAAGTAATTTTTTAAAAATAAACTGTTTCTATAAGGTGTATTGACTAGTTATACCAGTCGATCCATGAGACTGTGCAGGATCCTCGTCAAAGGGGTTCAGGTTCCTACACATGTAATTCAATTATCTTATGCTAGCTAAAAATTACTTAGTACACAACATGAACAACATGAACATTGTAGACAAAAAGAGTATTTAAAAAAAGAAAAGTTGACGTCATCATAATCATTGTAATTTTTTTAATTCCTTACCTTTACTTTATGTAGACTATGCAGGATCCTCAACTAAATGGTTGATGATGTCTGTAGTCAATGACCTATTCCCACCAAGGGTGGCAACATCACACATGGACTATACATGAAATCAACACCATCAATTTAGCATCATAAGGATTACATTTGTAAGTTGATAAACAATAATACATATGTATCATAAGCATCATAAGCATCACATGATGTATAATCATATATGTAATTGAGCATCATAATTAGCATCACATATGTGTCATCATAAAAATATAATCCATCACATATGTATCATAAATCACCATCCATCACATAGGTAATAAACAATCCACATTATATAAATAAACACAAAGTTCAAAAAATTTCACATGTATCATCATAAAAATGTAATCCATCACATATATATTTTAAATCAATATCCATCACATAGCTAATAAACAATCCAAATTTCATAAATAAATACAAAGTTTAAAAAATGTCACATAAATAGTCACTCTCCCTATCTCCATCTCCTCGGGGTGGCATAGTTCTACTATAAGGATCTGCTAGAGGTCATGGAACATGAATTAAAAAAATTAAAAGGTGCATCATGAATTAATTATGTAATGGAATTAGAATTTAAAACATAATGAATTAATTATGTAATCATATAAGTCAAAAAAAATTCTATCAAGAAATCAATATTAAATAGATAATATACTAATCACATACCTCATACATTTCATTCATCATCATGACCATCATGATCATCATTGCCATCATCATCATGACCATAAGTCTAAGCTAAGTAACCAGAACTTAGCCTCAACCCCATTTGTGGATCTTAAAAATGTAGAGGATTGGAGATGAAGCAACTCTCGAATATGATCCTTTGGCTCATGATATGTTCTTGCTATAGTCTATACCTCTTGTATTTATGCATGATGAGGCTAGGTAATGTGTATTGATCAATCTTCTATCTCCTCTGTGTATTTCCCAAATTCAAGATGAATGCCTAATAAGCTCCCAAGATGCAAGTATATGCTCCTCTACTACAAGTGGATCCTCATGAGGTGTCTCTGTTATGGGTGAAAACCTATCCTGTATCACACCTATGAAATTCTATAAGGCTTGTAAGATTTGAGGTCCATACTCGGGCTACTCATCTTGGTGAAAAATCTCAAAGTGACATGACTCTTCTTGCCCCTCATGTAAATGTGCTCCTCTTGAAGCACTACGGCATGGATGACCCTTCCTTCCATTTCCTACACCCTATTTTCTAAACCACACCTCATATTCTTTACCTCACTTCCTATCATTATTACCTTCCATCTAGCTTTCATATCTCCTCTCTTAACCTCCTTCACTTTCCTACATCCTATCCTAAACCTTAACCTCATACACATCTACTTTTACTTCACCTAACTAACCCCATTCCATCCTTCACATCCTTTTATCTTCCCCCATTCACTTTCCTACCTTCCAAACCCATAACATATCCTAACTTACTCTTTCACCATTACATCCTTCATCACTTACCTCCCTATATTATCCTAACCCACACCTCACAACCTTATACCTCTCAACTTCCATTTTATATCACCTTCCTATCATGGTACACTTATCCTCCCTTCCAAAACATCGACAAAAAATGGCACTCAATCACTACATAGTGGTCTCATGGTCCTACAACAGGGAGTTTCTATTACAACCATATATACTAGCATCCATACCCAAGGTAAGCTCCTCAGCTAGAGCCTACGTTCAGGCCACTTCCAGTGGATTTCAGATACAAGAGTGGTACAATCTATGGTGTAAGGCCCACCCCAACCAAGCTTTGATTAACTTTGTTGACCATCTTTGACCCTACTAATAAGTGCTATAATTCAATAGGATGGGCTATGTTAGACAAATAGATTTGGTGAGAAAAGTAATTGAACCAGGCTACGGAATCATTTCACCTTGAGGTGTAAATTTTTATGCATTATCGATTTAGAACTTATAGGATCCTAGGATTTGGATAACATTGACGTATGTTGATGCTTCATTTATATGTGTTATTATATAGAACTCTATATGATTCTAGAATAGGATAAATTTGAGATGATATATGTCATTATTGGATTTGCAGAACTTCACTATGATGATAGAAATAGGATGTATGTTTTATGTATGGATTGAAATTATGAGGATTATGATAACTGCGTATGTGGATTTATTTGGATGTAAAATATATCGATTTGTTTAAATGTATATGGTATGTAGAGTGTTTGACGTGTTTTCTTATTCATGTGTTTAAATGTTATATGAGTTTATTTTGAAGTACTAATGTGTAATTGAGATACACAAGAAAATTATCCATGTGACCATGGAAATATTATGGAGAACCAAACCTAGACCTATGTACGTTTGTAAAACCAGGGTTTGTCTATTTGGAGAGACAACACCCCATTTGTATAGTATTTTATTTGTGAAAGTGGATGTTGCATGTGTGTTAGATTTTATTTATGTATTTGTATAAATCCAAGAAGAGACAAAATTTTATGTTTAATTTCGTAAAAGTATTTTTATTGTGTCACTTGACACATGTGTTGATTTATGTTTTGATTTTTGAATTTTCTCTTGGAGGGAGTTGTTTAACCATAGCTTTTAAAAATTAATTTAATGTGGTTCTATAATTGCCTTGGGAAGAGAATCTTTGGGGTGGTCAACTTAAGTTTGGACCGAAAATTAACTTCAGAGGGGTTTAAAAGAGGTTAAATGGACACCTAGGGGTAGTTTAAGAGTGTTTCCTAAAGCCCATAAGGTATACCTAAGGGTTAGGAGTAATTTTAGGCATGTTTCAACTCCCATGTGACCATTTAGACACCCTAAAAAGTGGGTTTCCTAAGTTGAGCGAAAATTGAAAACTAGAAGGCATCACCTAAGTTGTTAACTTTCCTTTTTGGATGAGAGATCCTTTTGGATCTTTTTCTGACTTTTCCTTTTTCAATTTTAGAAACCTATGAGAACTCTCACTAAGGCCTTTTTAGGCAAGAAGGAGAGATTTTGCGGGTAATCACCCACTCTCCATTTTTCGAGAGAAGAATTTGAAAGAAAGACAGATTTGGTTTTAGAAAATTTGGATAAGTGTAGAGAGGTAAGGGTTTGTGGAATTGGGCTGCTCATCTTCAACCAATCTAGCATACCTTTGGGCAGTTGAAGGTTGGTCATATTTTCTCCTTGTATTGTTTTATATTGCATGTTGAGTTGAAAGGATTTGCTTGTGTAAAAAGGCTAGTTTCTTGCATGTTTTCCTTGGAAAATTATTATGTTCTATGTTTTACTTTTTGTATGAATTTTATGTGCTTTGGGAGTAATCAAGGCCTCCTACTCTTGGGAGAGAGGATGGTCTTGTGGGTGGTAGAAGTGACAGCCCTCGAGTGAGAGGCTCTTGTTATGAGAGTGATCACAAGAGATTTTATGTGACCCTTGCTGCATGGCTTGTTTATGCATTTGGGGGTCATAAGGAGGGAAATAAGGCATGAATGCCTTGGGGGGAATAAGGATGTGGGGTTGTTATACATATGATGTATTTGGTTTACCATGTGGTGGCTATATGTTTTACCATACTTGTAGTCTCCTCAGGGTACTTGGTCCACTACCACCCTTGAAAAGACATCATAATGTGTGGTGCAGTGTAGCCTTGGGTTGGGAATGTGTTTGTGATTGTTTTCCCTTGGTTGTGTGTGTTTGCATGTGTGTATCCTATCTAGGGCTTGGTTCTCCAAGCTCGGGGGTGGCTACTAGTTAGCCTAGGCTAGGAGGTGAGCACTCCATGCTCGCAGCCTTTGATTTACTTGCAGTTTGTTGGAAGAAAAGGATAGGACAAGTGGAAGTTTGCTGGAGTTATTTGTTGCAGAAAAATATTTGTAAATGTAATTATTATTTTGAAAAATCCTCATTTATTAGAAATGAGAATCCTATTGTAAAGTGATGTTAGTGTATTTTAAAAGTACTCTAAATAAATGAAATTATTTTGGTTAAGTATTATTTTGTTGTAAAAGAAATACATTAATGTTGTTGTAAAAGAAATACATTTATTTTGGAATTGAAAATCTATTTTGCATGTGAATTCTGAAAAATAAAAAGAATCAGTTATTTCCTATGCATACCTCTAAGATTAAATTTAAATATCAACTCATTTATCTAGTCGCTGTCAAATTTATTAAATGTAGTCATTATTATAGTTTTTCTTAGAATTTATTAAATTTTCTCATTTGTTTATGTGCTGAAAATAAAATCTATAGTTAAACAGAATATTTGAAATAAATAATTTTCTAAGAGTTGCTGTTCTAAGTATTCTTAAATTCTGTAATTTACTTTATTTTTGCAGAAAGTAAATCTATATTTAAATAATCTATTTTCTTTTAGCAACTAGGATTTTGATAAAAGGAAATAAATACAATAATTTAGATCTGAAGAATTTATCCAATCTGTTAAATATGTTTCAGAATTTATATTTACATAGATAGTTTATGCCCTAGAAACAATATATATATATAAAAACAGATTTACATGCCTATATAAATGCTTAAATGAATTTATTTCTAAAAATAAACAAAATAAACTTATTTGTTTAATATATATATATATATATATATATATACATAATATATATATTAAAAGATAAAAGGAATTAATTTCTTAAAAATAAACTAAATAGCTGTATTTGTTTAATATATATATATTTTGCTCCCTAATAGAAAAAAAATTATTTAAAAAAAAAAAAATTTAAAAAATTTTAAAAAATATATCATGGAAGTTCGGCTCGGGCCGAACCATTGTGTATTATAGAGTGGTCGGTGGGGCTAAACACTGTGGATTGCATAGTGGTTCGGCCTTGGCCGGCGCCACTGTGGGCGTCGCCGCCACTATGGGCGACCATAGTGGTCGTCGCCACTGTGGAAGCGCCCCCGGAAACACCACCCAGTGCCGCCGCCTCTCCCTCCCCTCCTTCGTGTGCCCTACCAATGCCGCCACCCAAAAAGTCTTTAAGCCCTGCAAAATCCAAAGTAAAAAAAAAAAAAAACCCTAGCCAGTTAGGGCTAGGGTAATATGTAATAAAGAATGAAAAAAATTAATATAAAAAGGTTCCATTTTATATTAATAAATTTAGGGTTTTGAATATGTGATACCATATTTATGTTTATATATATATATATCAGTATGAAAATTTAAAAGATCCCTTAGTCGATTTAATTTAAGCATGTTTTTTAATAAATGATTAAAAATGTAATACCATATTTATGTTTATATATATATATATCAGTATGAAAATTTAAAAGATCCCTTAGTCGATTTAATTTAAGCACGTTTTTTAATAAATGATTAAAAATGAAAATAGACATTAATGAATCCAAAGCGCTAGGACTAATTTCATTAGTTCCTAAAAACATTTATTGATTGTTGAAGATTAATAATACCTTCACCAAATGTTTTAGAGATTTTTAATTAAGTTAATTTAGTGATTAAAATCGTTGAGACAATAATAATTTCTTTGGAGAATTAATATTCTGCATTAATTAAATTTATTGTTGTCTACTTGTGTTAGGGGTTAAAGTTAACTCCCATGTAGTTAAGACAAAACTTGTTAGTGCATTTTATGTTTGCTAATTTAATGTTTTAAGTTGTGAAATTAAAAAAAAAATTTATCCTGTTCATGCCCAAAAGTTTGGGCATGACATTTTGGTATCAGAGCCCTAGGTTCAAGCATTGGTGAACATGGGCTACATTCATAACCTAGTTGAAACCAAACTATGGCTTGAAGTATAACACCTAGGTGAAAACTTGCGAAATAACGAAGTGAAACATAAGTGAAAATTCTAGTAAATCAATAGATCAACATATATCAATTTAAGGGGTTCCAAGGGTCACTAAAAGTCCTGAAATTTGAACTTATTAGTCATAAGGTTTATGGCATAATAAAAACCCCAAGGACTGCGAAATTTTAAATTATTATTTATATGAAGTATTTTCAGTGTTTAAATAATGAAAATTAGATCTTTTGTACTTATGAGGTTACCATTCAATTTGAACCTAAACACAATAATTGCCCTAATCAAATCAAGTACGAGGAGTTAAATTCTACAATAAAATCCTTTGATGGTAACTAAAAGAATGCCATCCATCGAGATATGTTCATGACAATGGCAATGTCAAGCAAGATAGTCAGACCTAAGATAAAGGCACAATAAACAAGATAAATAAGATCGAGGTGTCCGGGGTACTGATAGTTGTCTTTTGATTCCATTCACTTCACAAAATGTATTAAATTCCTTAGATGTAAATTCTCCTCCTTGATCAGATCTTAGACATTTTATTTTCTTACCAGTTTCATTCTCTACCATTGCCTTGTATAACTTGAATTTTCCAAAAGCCTCTAATTTCTCCTTGAGAAAAGTAACCCAACAAATTCTAGAATAATCATCAATAATTAGCATTAAATATCTATCTCCCTGTAGACTTCTTGTTCTTTCTAGATCACACAAGTCAGTATGAATTAAATCAAGAACATTATTAGATTTCTCAGAAACACTCTTAAAGGTTGTTCTAACTTTCTTTCCCATTTGCCATTCCTTACATACCAGATTATGAGGTTTCACAATCTTAGGTAAATCCCTTACTGCCTTAGTTGAGCTGATCTTTACAATACAATCAAAATTTACATGACATAGTCTCTTATGCCATAACCAACTTTCATCAATATGTGCAATCAAACATGTCTTATTATTGTTATTCAAATGAAAGATATTACCTTTAGTCTGATTATCAGTTGCAATCTCCAATCCAGTTCTGTTCATGATTTTGCATTTTTCAGTCTTGAATTGTAACTGAAATCCCTTTTCAACTAATTGAACAACACTCAAAATATTATGCTTCAAACCTTCAACATAATAAACATTGTCAATATTATGCTTACCATCCAAAGATATAGTTCCTTTTCCTTTGATTAAATAAGCTTTGTCATCGCCAAATCTTACTAGACCTCCATTATATTCCTGAAAAGATAAGAATTTACTTTTATCACTAGTCATATGATGTGAACATCCACTATCAATGATCCATTCATCTTTTTCCTCAATTTTAGCTGCCAGGGCCTTCTCTACCGGTGGGACAGTAGGTGTCAGTTGCTCTTCTTTTATTGCAACAAATGCCCATCCATTGTCTATTGGGTCTTCATCAGAATCAACTATAATTCCTTCATCAACATAGTAACATGATTTATATATGTTCTTCTTAAATCTGTATCTCTGATATTAGGGTTAGTCTTATATGTTCTTTTAGCTTCCTCTCTCAATCTTGCATGTCTATAAGGAAATCTAGATGCTATGTGACCAACTTTATTGCAATTAAAACATTTAAATGGTGTTTTACCTTCATACTTACTTCCAACTGGACCTTTAGGCACCTTTCTTGTAAATAGTGCTTCAAGTTCTTCTAGTTCTTCTATTTCCCTCATGATATCTTCAAGTTCTTTAGCATAAAGTGCTTTCCAATCAGATTTGGCAGATGATGATGATGTTGCACATGATGATTCTCTAAAGGCTAAATTAGTCTTAACTGTAGCAACATGACCAAATTTCTCAAGCTCAAATGCTGAAAGTTTTCTAACCAAGGTATCTCTAGATACTGATGTATTATGCATTGTTCTCAACTCATTAATAGAAGTTACTTTCATTTTGTAAGCCAATGGAAAATCTCTTAAAATTTTAGAAACAATTTCATCTTCAATTAAGGATCCTCTGCAACATTGTATTCCTAAAACAATTTCATTAACTCTTTCCATAAAAGCAGAAATTCTTTCATCTTATTCATTTTCAAATTTTCATACCTGACCCGGTAACATTCCAGTTTTGCAATTTTGATAGTGGTATCTCCTTTATTCAATGTTTTCGATTTATCCCGAATAGCTTTAGTGGTAGATCGGTCTGATAACCCCATGATTTGCTGATATGATAATACGCTCAGAAGTGCTTCTCTTGCTTTGCAATCATTCTCCTGATCTTTACCCAATGTTGGTGGATTAGGTTGATTTAGAGTAGGACCAACATATCCATTCTTTGTAACTTCCCATATGTCTCTTCTAATGCAATTTAGATGTGTCTCCATTCTGATCTTCCATATACCATAGTTAGTTCCATCAAGTTTAGGACTGTCCTTCCTGAAAATGTTCGTTGCCATAGGATCTCCTCAAGCTGTTAGGCTTTTGAAAAAAGAGGACTTAGATCTGATACCAATTGTTAGGAACCGAAAGGACAACTGAGAGGGGGGGGGAGGTGAATTAGTTGTCAATGAACTTCAACCCAATTATAACTTAATCCAACTTAATACTTAATACTAGTAAACCAGACTTAATGTCGGTTAACAAATTAGTAGTTAATATTAATATCAGTGAAACTTAATGCATGAAACAGAAAGAGAAACAACATCCACAACACATAACACACATATTTTTGATGTGGAAACCCTGTAAGGGGATAAACCATGGTGGAAAACCTTACCCACAATTAAATGATATGATTGCAGATAGTATGTGTATACAAATGGGGTCTGCACATGCAGAAAGGCCAACTACCTAGAGCACATTGCACAAATGGGAGTCACAATGACTACAGTAGGATGGTTAAATCCTAGAATAATGTACTGCTTCAAAGTGCATCTACAATGCTAGATTCAGTACCAATTTAAGCTCGGATAAACACCTTCAAACCTTCCTTTAACCTTCAAATGATGTCTGCTTGATTCGCTCTATGATCTACTCATATGATCTTCAATATTCACACATACCATGATCATACCACACTACCACACTTCATCTCACAAATGAGATCTTACATTTATACAAAACCTAAGACCAAATATGTAGGTCAACTCACTAAGAATATTACAATTAGATCAATTACAAATAATTCTTGATGTGATAAAACATGTCAGATCAATATAATTACAACAATATCCAATCAATAAATCATCTCCATAACATGTCATGCTGATTTGGAATACATAATGTATACCGATCCATAACAAGGACCAATCTATCGGTAACAGCAAATATGTCAACCTAATTAGACCAATAACCAAAACACCAAAACCAAGTATCCAAACCATGTCTTTGACATAATCAAGTGATCTCTAGATGATAACAAATCATCATCAGTGTCGGTGAACCATATAACCTACCAATGAGCATATACTGGTGATTGTGCATAAGTCATTGACCTTGCCAGTGAACACAATGTGTCGGTTCAACAGTAAACCAATATAACCATAGTGCCAAATCAACAATGTAGATCTCCAGAAGGATAAGTGTTGACATAAATGATAAGACCAATGCAACACATCCATATTACCAATAGGTGTTGCATTCAAGTCAAGGATTCAACCATTAAAGAGGAGATCCATTCCAACATCCAATTTCATGCAAGCAATTCTATCAACATTTCTATCACAACCTCCCTTGAGGTGATTTATATTTTAGTCTTTCATTTACATTTACTTGCAAGTACTTTCTTTCATCATTTGGTTAATTCCAAAGCTGGGGTTTGACCTGAAGGCAAACCCCCAATCCCAACCCCTTTTCCTCTATTTTTGTGTGAAGGTTGCAGGTGCGGAGCTGTATTTACAGATTTGGACTCCATTTGTAGAGACAGAAAAACCCTTTTTGTTTCACAGTTTTTTTGAAGGATCGTGTACACTTTCACCATGGTCCAGGCAAGTTTTTCTCAAATTCGTAGGACAACTTCATCTCGACATATTATTGCCAGATCCAGGTGCATAGCTTCATCCCACACTTCTATTTTGAGTTATAATCAGATCTTTGTCACTTTTTCACTTAGCCTTAATATGCAATTCAATCAATTCTTTCCTTTCTAAGAAGAGGGGGTTAACTTTCCATTCTCATATCATTTCACTCAAAATTCAATCTCCTTCTTTAGAGGTTGAATCTAGTGAATTTATCCCCCCTCTTCTAATGTAATGTGTGCAAAGTGTTTGAAGGGAAATTTGTAGTGAAACTTTCATCTTTGCTTAGAGGGAAGAGAAGCTTTCCTCTAGATCTCTCATTCACCATTTTTCACCCAATATTACAGAACCAATAAAAACAAATAATGTAGTGTAGAAATAGATGTGATATAAGTAGAGAAAGATGTGAGGGGGCATGGAGGTATTAACCAACAGGGTGAGTTGTATCCAAGAGGAGGAGAAAGGAGATATATATATTTTAGAAAATAAACAAAGGAAGTGGGTGAAGAATAGCAACCCTAGTTTGCAAGTTGAATGTATAGAGTAGTAGTATCGATGTGTAAAATTGAGAATTGGGATAGATAGAAATTGTGCAAATTGTAAGTTTGTTGAGAGGCCATAACTATAAATTTTCTTTAGGAAGTTTTATGTGAATAAGGTGTTGACCAATTTTCATAGTTGTCATTGATGTCATGAATGCATTTTTTGGTCTAACATGTATGAATGTGATTCAATCTAGAAGTTTGCTTCAATTATGCGATATTTCCTTATTATGCTATGAATTTATGTTTGCTTCATACAACTTCATGGTCTGAAATTTACTCTTACCAGAGGATGTTTTAGGTCCAATAGCATTCAAAAGAAATGAGAACATATTCTTCAAGATGTTTTTATGTCATGTCCTATCCAGATATGCTAGAAGCATAATTACAAGATGTTTAATGATTCAAAGTTGGAAGCCGACACCATATGGAGATATTTTGGTCACTGTAGCATATGGATAATCTGGTCTCACCCTTCCAGGTGAGCCAACTTGTCAATTAGATTGATGTGGATATATATTTTCATATGTGTTTCTTAATAGAGGCATGGTTGTTGAAGAATAACTATGTTTGTGTACTATGTGTATATGTGAAAAAAGCCTGTGAATGTAAACATCATTGTGTGGATTAAGTACAATGAATGTATGGGATAAATTGTGTGCTTCAAAGGATCTATAACCTATGCATATGTCACATGAAACTCTGATAGTTCAAATTTAATGTATTCCATTATCTGATAGTGAGCCTTTCTGTATCCGAGTAGTGAGCCCTCTAGACAGTGAGCCCAAATCGACAATGAGCCACCCCTTGTACTATGTAATCAGTTACATATTGCATCATTCCTAAGAGAACACTCTGACTGTGGTTTTTCCCATTTTGGGATTTCCACGTACAAACCCAGTGTTATGTGTTTTGTGTTAATTTCATTTTCTGTATTTTAATTATGTTATGTGATTGGTTAGTTATAAGTTTTAACAAGTTCAAGGGAATACTGATTCACCCCTCCCCTCTCAGAATTCTAGATATTCAACAATTGGTATCAAAGCCAAGTCCTTTGGAAGAGTTTAACCCCTCAAAGAAGATCTAGAAAGTTGAACTTATGGATTTAAGCGAAGATCTAAGAAATACTCTTGAGAATCTAGAAGTAGTAGAAATTAAAAATAAAGATCTGAAAGATAATGTTAAGCTAGCTAACTGAGAGAGTATATCTAAAAGTTTAAAATAAGGCATAAAGAAGTTAGTGAGGAGCTCAAGCAAGAAAATAACACTGTTGTGGATCTAAAGGTTAAAAATGAGGAGAATGAGAAGACCCAAAACAATTAAACAAGATGATGAAATGCAAGTTAGAAGAGTGTGAAAAGATAAAGCAATAAGTAACATCTATAAAGGTTGATCTAGAGAAAGAAAAGAAACAAGAGAGAAAAATTGAATCCGTTAATTCTAATATGATGACATATGCAAAGGAAGTTCCAGAAACCAAAAAGGAAGCAAAAAGTTAATTTGGTGGATGTTCATAACCCAACACTAATCACAAAGAAGATTCACCTCCATTAAAAGTAATAGCTACCAAGGAAGAAAAAGGTATGCATTTGGTCGAGCAATAGGTAAGTATGAAAAAAACCTCCTTTAATGGTTCTTGTTATAAATGCAATAGAGTAGGACACAAGGTGGTAGAGTGTAGAGTTAGCATGAATCAAACCTCTAACCCATTCTCTGATAGATGTTACACATGCAATAAATATGGCCATAAAGCTAATCAATGTAGAAATTGGTTATGAATAAGAATAGAAATAATTTTTTAAAATTTTCATACAATATATGATATGTTTTATTATAAAAAATGGCTCTACGATTTGGTGGTGATAGATAGCTCGGTGCCTAGGTAGATGTTAGCTAGATGATCCACCACATGTGCTGCAGTGGGTGTTTTCCAAAGGCAGATGGGAAGATAGGGCTCCGCGGCTAGGAAGGCAATGTAGGGATCTTCGCCTAGTTTCCAAATACTTTCAGGGTTTTTTCAAAGGTCTTCTACGGTGTAGGATGGGGAGTTTTGTTTGGCATGGTCCGAATAAAAATGAGAAAAAGAGCATCAGGGGAAAGCAGTCACATGTTTTTGTTTCTGCAAATAGGTCGTTTGCTGAAGTAGTAGCCGAGGGAACCAATATTGCTCCTAGGGCATCCGAGCATGAAAAACTATTGTCAGTTGCTGGTTTGGCTAGATCTAGGGCATCCGGGTCTATTAAAAAGGTGTATGCCATGGATATAGTTGGTAAAGATGCAAGAAGATCAAGTAGTAAAGCTCAGCACACAAATGGTAAAATGGTTCAATCTAGTCCTTCGAAGGAGGTTTGGTTTCTGCAACCCTTTTTTGATTTCTTTGGTTTTGTTGTGGCTGATAGGGCTACCAAGTTACACATTGTGGCTATTTTAGGAGAAATTTGGGGTCCTTCGACCAATTTATCTAAATTACATTCTAAATTTTGTAAATGATGGTCAACATTGGCTTGTCTTCAACTGTTATCTTCTAACTTTTGTGTTTTGGTCTTTGAATCCCCTCATAGTAAGGATGATGTACTGGCAAATTCTTTTTATTGGTTTGGTAATGTTTTAGTTAGGGTTTCCTCTTGGAAACCTTTTTTTGTTCCGAAATGGACCAAACCAAAATCGCTTCTGGTTTGGTTTGGCTTGCCACAACTCCCCTTTGAATTCATGGATCCAGAAGTGCTGAAATCCATAGGGGATAATTTGGGGAATTTTTTGACTTCTAAATCTGTTTTTGAGGAAGGGAAGGTTCTGGTAAAAATTTGTGTTTTGGTTTCTCCTTCATCAGTTTGTCCAATCTCATGTAATATTAAATCTAATGATGGCATTTGGAGACAACCCATTGTGAAGATGGATGATGATCTATGTACAAATCTGATTATTGTGGATGCTCCCTTATTTTTTGATTTTTGAAAAGGAAAATCGAGCATGAACTGTAAGGAGGATTAGAATGCCCCTTTAAACCCTACCACTGCTAAAGATTCCTCTCACGTTTTAGGATCTTTTCGTCACCCCAAGGAGGTTATTAATAATACAACTCAAATTAAGCAGAAGTAGAATACTTCGGTTGATGATTTTTCTCAAGACTTGGTTGGGTCTGTTCGTCAACCTAGGTTGGATCTTAACAATTTTGCTCCTCTTAATCATAATTTTGCTATAGTTGAGCTAGATAGGGACAAACTTAATTTATCTCAGGTTATTTTAGAATTTTCCCAGTCCGGTGGTCATGGTAAAGATGGTTCTCCTCTAGTTCATGATTCAATTGTTTGCCCTGCTCCACCTGTGTCGATGGAGGGACTGGGTGTTAGGTTAGGGGAAGAGGGACCATCTGGTCCTCCTTTAGATTTTAGGGTCATTTCTCCAGTTGTGTCAACCCCTTTAATTCATGAAGAGGAGGTTTTAATTCAACAGGTGAAAGAGTTACTCCATAACGAGCCTTTTAGGGAATGTGACATGCCTCAGTCTCTGAATATTTCTACTGATGAACACATGGCTCAGCAAGTTGAGTAGTTTCTTAAATCTAATATGGATCTTGTGGAAGAGGAGATCTCTAAAAAGGTTTTGTGCTCTTTGGGAAATGACCTGGATTTAATTCATAGTAGCCTACCTTTTTCTCCTATGTTAAATCCTTCTGAGGTCCCTATCAATTCCCCCCAGGATGTTTCAAATCATGTGGTTCTTCAGGAAGTGGCTCAACCTTTTCATTCATCCCTAGCCAAAACACCCATTAGATCATTGATTGCTCAGGTTCAGCTGAATTTCCCTAATGTTCTAGTGTCCCTAGGTAGGGGTAGACCTCCAAAGAATCGTAAAACTTAGCCAGAAATAGATGCAGGAATTCAACAAGTTTTGTCATCTTCATTCAAGAAGTCTTCCAATTTGTCATTGGAAAAGGGAATAAGTGGTGGTTCTCTTAAAAAGAAGAAAATGTGTGTTATTAGTCCTCCGGTGACTATATCTGTTGCGGTCAAGCGAAGCTTGCATAAAAGCTTTGGGGAGAATTCATCTCCCATTTTAGAAAAGAGGGGAGCTTCGACCTCCCCTCGAGAACAATGAGGTTTATTTCATGGAATGTTAGGGGCTTAAATGTCCCTAACAAGAGATGCTTCATCAAGTCTCAGTTAGACTTGGTTAAGTGGGATATAGGTTTGTTTCAGGAGACCAAACTCTCATTACAAAATTCGGATTTAGTTTTTTCATCTTGGAAAAAGTGGAAGTTTTTCTCATGTCCGGCTACTAGGGCATCGGGAGGCCTTGCCTTGTTATGGAATGATTTTGTAGTTGATGTAAAGATGGTTGCATCCAAGACAAATTGGATGTTGTCCTTAGTTTCCCACAGAGCTTCTAGCTTTAAAGTTTGGGTGTTTAACATTTATGCCTCCCTAAGTATCTTGGCCAAATATGATCTTTGGCAAGTACTCATTAGGGTGTCAGCCCCCCTTAGGGATCATTCTTTTGTCCTTTTAGGGGGAGATTTTAATGCTATCTTGGATGTTTCTAAAAAATTGGGGGGGATTATTCCAAACAAGAAGTCAATGGAGGATTTTAATGCATTCATTTCTACATGTCTCTTTTTGATTGCAAACCTAATAATGGTCTTTTTACATGGACTAATATGAGGAAAAATTTCTCTCAGATTGCAGAATGTTTGGATAGATTTTTACTCTCTTCTAATGGGTTTGATTCTGACATTGAGTTTTTTTCTTCAATCCTTCCCCTGTTTGGGTCAGATCATATTCCGGTTTTGCTGACTGTCGTCAGGGATAGATCTTCCTTCAAAATTCCATTTAAGATTGAGCCAATTTGGTTGAGGGATACCTCTTTTCTTCCCCTTCTACATCAATGTTGGGGTGAGGCTCCATTTTTAAGAGGGTCTAGAATGTTTCAATTGGTCAAGAAGATCAGATTTCTTAAAAAAAATATTAGGAGTTGGAACTCTCTTCACTTTAAGAATATTTTTGAAGAAAAACAAAGGATTTTAGATATGTTAGAAGTCCTAAATAGGAACGTTTTGCAGCATGGTTTGGGTTGTAAGGTATTAGACGAAATTAGGTCCATTAGGAGTGAACTCGATGAAATTTTGGCTAGAGAAGATGTCTATTAGAGACAAAAATCTTAGGAGTTATGGCTAGCTGATGGGGATAAGAATACAAAATTTTTTCATGCAAGCACTAAAATGAAAAGGGTCAGGAGTAGGATTTCTCGTATCCAAGATAGTTAGGGGAATATTCTCTTAGATGATGTGGATATTTCTAGGGAAGCAGTTAAGTTTTTTAAGAATCTTCTTTCATCTGAAAATATTGAAGTTTCTAACAACATTCCATCCTTCATTCCCTCTCTTGTCTCTCCTGAGGATAATAGAATGTTAATGTCTCCTTTTTCTTTAGATGAGGTTAAGAGGGCAGTTTTTTCTATGAATCTAGATAAGGCTCTCAGGCCTGATTGTTTTACTCCTTTGTTTTTCTAGAAATGCTGGGATTTTGTGGGCCAGGATGTTCTTTTGGCTTTAGAGGAAGCTAGGAGAAATAGGTCTATTCTAAAAGACTTAAAAACTACCCTAATAGTCATTTTACCTAAGAAGGAGGACACTAAAACCTTTGCAAATTATCGTCCTATAGCTTTATGTAACACCATTTATAAGATATTTTCCAAGGTGATTTCTATAAGGTTGGCTATTCTTTTACCAAAAATTATCTCCCTGGAACAAGGAGGTTTTGTTCCGCATAGGGAAACTCCTGAAGGGGCTATTGTTGCTCATGAGGTCTTACATTCGATTTCTACCTAGAAATATCCTACCATGATCCTTAAGTTAGATATGATGAAAGCCTACGATAGCGTCGAATGGAAGGCATTAAAAATAGTTCTAGTTAGGTTGGGTTTTTCCTTGGCTTGGATAAAATGGATTATGGCTTGTATCTCTTCGACAAGGTTCTCGGTTCTCATTAATGAGTCACCTTGTGGTTTCTTCCACTCTTCTAGGGGTTTAAGGCAAGGGGACCCACTCATACCTTTTTAATTTATCTTATTATCTGAAGCTCTAAGTCGGGCAATTGGCTCAGCCCGAGAGAATGGTTTATGGAAGGGTATCGAAATTCAGAATTTTAATCAGAGGATTTCCCATTGTATTTTTGTTGATGACACCCTCTTATTTGGTGGTGCATCCTTGAAGGAGGCTCGAGTTATAGATCAAGTGATCAGGAATTATGTAGCTTTCTTAGGCCAGATGGTTAATAAGGAGAAATCTAAGATCTTTTTCTTAAATACTCACTCTCTGCTTCAGGATAAGCTTCAAAGGTTTTGGGGTTTCCAACAGGGGGTTCTACCTTGTACCTATTTAGGAGTTCCCTTCTTTGCTAATAAGGTTAAGGTTAGTTTTTGGGATAAATTTGTTTCGGGGGTATTGAAGAAAATTTTGGCATGGAATCATAAATGGCTCACCATGGCTGGGAAAATTGTGCTGATTAAGTCTATTTTGAATGCGGTGCCAATTTACTTAATGTCAATTCTAAAAGTTCCTAAGGCTGTTATTGTTAGTTTAAAGAATACTCTGAGGTCTTTTCTTTGTAATAATAATAGGGATGGGAAGTCTAGGATCCCCTTGTTAGCTTGGGACAAGGTCTGTCTTCCTAAAGAACTAGGAGGGGCTGGCATTCGTAGTTTGGAGAGTCAAAGTTTGGCTCTTGGGGCCAAATTAGTATGGAAACTGTATGAAAATCCGCTTTCCCTTTGGGCTAGAATCATGTTCTCTAAGTATCTGTCTAATGGATCTAGGGAGTCTATTTTCAGGGCCATAACTTTGCCTAAGGGGTCGGCTATTTGGAACTTCATGGGTAAATGTAGAGATGTCCTGCTACTGTATCTTTCTTGGGTGGTGCAAAATGGTTCAGAAGTTAGATTTTGGGATGATGCTTGGAATGGTTATTGTCCTATGGATTCTATTAGGGATTGGTCTCCCTTGAAAGCAATACTCCTTGATAAATGGGGGGCTTTTCTATCAGACTACTTTAATGTAGTTCAATGTGGAAATTTGGTGTTGGCTAAATGGAAATCGATTGAGTTCCTTCCTGTTAGCCCTTGCTTGAAGGCAGATTTTTCTTCGATCCTTAGAGATAGAACCATCATCTTGTCTAAGAAGGATGATGAGCTCATTTGGACTAAGAATTCTTCTGGAAAATACATAGTGAAAGATGGTTACAATTCTCTTATGCCAGCTATGGTCCTCTCCTCTTGGCCTTATAAATTATTTTGGCATCCTACATGTCTACTGAAGGCCAAAGCTTTTGCTTGGCTTGTGGTTCAAGATAGGGTTCTCACCGGCATGAGACTAGATAGAATGGGCTTATCAGTTGTTTTCCCTTTTGTGTTGTGTAAACAGAAATTGGAATCATCATCTCACCTTTTCCTCCATTGTGATTTTTCTTTAGGATGTTGGAATTGGTTTTTTGAGAAGCTAGGCTTATCTTTTGCCACTAGTGGAGATCTTCTCTCTCACTTTAGAGCTTGGCCTCTTTTGTTTTCCTCTTCCTTTTATGCCTGTCTTTGGATCATAGCCCCTTCGATTATTATTTGGAACATTTGGTTAGAGAGAAATAATAGGATCTTTAAAAAGACATCCTCTTCGCTCTCTGATATCTTAGTCAAGCTAGAGGCTTCTATCTCAGAGGTGGCCTTGTCTTACATTCATAAAAATTTAGATAATCTGACATCTTTTTCCCATTGGGATGACATGATCACTAGGACTTGGAAATTTTTGGCTTGTATCCCATCTCATGGGTCTGTGGCAAAGAGTTTGGTTCTTAAATCAAAGAGAATTGTGGAAAAATGGGCTCCTCCTCCTCCAGGTCATTTCAAACTTCATTTTGATGGTGCTTCTAGGGGGAATCCAAGTCTGGCTGGGGCTAGTATGGCCATTTTTTATCATAATGTTGTCCTAATTATTTCTCAATTCCATTCCCTTGCGTCTCAATCAAACAATTTCACTAAATGTCGAGCTTTGTCACTTGGGGTTGACTTGGCTATCTCTCTTGGGATCAAACACCTTTCTATTCAGGGGGATTCAATGGTAGTAATTCAAAGTGTGTTGAACTATAGAAGTAATTGTTGGCATTTGAAGTATTTAATTGATCATATTCTAGAGAAGTTATCCTTTTTTTATACTTATGTATTATCTCATTGCTTTCGTGAGTTAAACAAAGTGGCAGATTTCCTAACTAATTTGGCTATTGACTCAGCTGCTATTCATAAGAATATAGTAGTGGGTGACATTCCTCAAGAACTCCTCCTCGAGTATATGCCTCACCCCTCAAATTAAGTTATCTATTTTGAGGTATTACTCCATTCTTGTTAAAATATATGTATTATCCTCTTCTTAGTTCAGTATGTATCTGGTTGTCATGAGGCAATAGGAGGAGTTTTATTCCTATCTGCATATGGTGTTCTTTACACTTCTACAATTGGGTTAGACATTAATACATGTATTTCTAGATGATTGGAGGGATTATTTTTTCTAAAGTTGCACTACATGTTAAAATCTTCAGTCCTTTTTCTCCATTTCTTACTGAAGTATTCATATTTTCTTCTTCTCAATATAGTTTGTATCATTTCTTCATGTGTTGATAGAAGGGCTTATATCTATCTGCATTTGGAGTAGTTATAAATCTCTGTATTCGAGTTAGATGGCAATGTGTGTATTACTTAAGAATTGGAGATTTAGGCTTGGATGTCATTATTTATCAGCTTGTTTTTTAATATGGTGTACTCTATTTCCGTTTGGTATACATATGGGGGAAAAAAATTATTTCCTTTATGAGGTTTAAGTTGTTTTTCTTTCTCACTTATGAATATCGTCACATTTGGTGCACTTTGTGTTAAAGCTGCAGTTGGGATCTTCATCTTGGCCACTTCGACTTAAATGGTTTATTTGGTAATGTATGGGAATTTGCTCTAAAAAGTTTCATAAGCTTTTCTATCTAAGTTTGGAGACAGATTTCCTTTGATATTAATTTTTGACTCTTATGTGTTTCTATGTCTTATCAATATTATCCTCATTTATATCGGGTTATGGCTGTGGCATGTGTCACTTGTGTAATCAATATCCTTTAGGCCTACATTCTTTTCTGCATGCTTCATCTCCTCCAACCACCGGTATGTTTGTAAGGTTTTATTATCCAATGATTAATATTTACTTGCTGGCCGCCTTGTGCTTGTCTAGGTCTGTCAGTTTGGAGTACGGTCAGTTTTATTTTTGCATGTTAGTATCCTGCTTGTGGGAGAGTCACTTATGATTTTTAATGGAATATTTTTAAATGTGTGCGGATTGATTCAAGTGTGATTTTAGTGGTTTGTTTTAGTACCTTTGTGAGATATTCAGGCCATTTCTTTCCTTTAAATACATTTCTCTTCTGTCAATGTCAAAAAGCAGTTTTTGGTGTTTTTTCTGTTTGGTTGTCCATGCCCTTCTTCCTGCAAATGCCATCCTCCTTTTTAGGTGGAGTATATAGAGTGGTTCTAGAAGCACATTCACTAGGGGATGGCGATGCAAGTGAGGATAATTCTGTTAAACTTGGTAAGGCTTTCAATTTATTTACTCCCGTAGTGGATTTTGAGCTTCACAGACTTTTGGGATGTAGGTGGTTACAGATTGCTCATCAAATTTCCTATGATGAGCTTCTCTCTCATTTTATTACTGTTTGTTATGATGTTCTACTTGATTTGGATTTGGTTCGCCTCTTGGTATCCTCGTTTGTCTTTCTGACAGTTTGTATGTGGGAATTGGTCTTTGCTGCATTGGATAGTTATCAGTTTGATATGGGCTCTTTTCCTTACGAGGGTTTTCTTCCTTGCCATGAGCTTTTGTCTAATGGCTGGTTTGGTCATTTACTTCATCAGTTATGAATGGGATTGATATGTGACTCCTTGTTATATTTGGCTCCTGACCATTTTGTGGATAAAGCATGGGTTGTTTTTCAGGCTCTGCATTCACTAATCTCATTGGGCTTTTTGTGTTCTGCTCTGACTTGTGTGGCCTTCCCTTTAAGGGTGGTTCCACCTTCATTCTCTTCTTAGTTGCCACCAAAAGAGAGCACTAGTTCCTAGTTCTTGGATATCTAACATATTGTTTGTGTTGTAGTTGGTGGTTGTTTGGTTTTTCTGCAGGGTGGCAGGCAACTTGGCTTTATTTTGTTTGAATTGGTTGCATTGGTCCTGAAAGTGAATTCTCTCTCATGCAGTTGTCTCTTCACACCTATCCCTTCTTCGGTTGGAGTTATTTTGCTTTAAAATTGTTAGATCAAACTTTTTGTAAAAATAGGTAGTGATAGGAGGGTGGGGTTTTTTAGTCAAAACATACTAGTTGTAAGGGCTATATATATCTGTTGTAATTTCAAAAATGGCTACAACCGGAGGTTTTCTTGCGAGTTCTTTCCTGTTAGTATGCCATGTCTGAACCCGATGTAAAATTTTCTTTAATTAATATAAGTTCAGTGGACTCTCCACTTTTATCAAAAAAAAAGAAAAGAATAGAAAAAATGACTTTAGAGGAAGATGTTATACATGTAATATTTTTTGACACAAAGCTAACTAGTGTAGGTCAAGACAAAATCCGGTGAACATCAAGTGCTACAATGATAACATATCCGAACATATGGAAAGTCAGTGTAGACAAAATGATATTCAAAATCCAATCAAATCAACAAAAAGGATTAGTGTGTAAGATGTAAAAGCCAAGGTTTACTTTAGTGGCAAATATTCAGCAATGGTGAATATTTCATGTCGGTGACCTAGAAAATGATGAATATATTGTACCAATCAGAGGTGGCCATGTCACTCGAACTTTATAAATATTCGTTAAAAGAACAACCCAATCACCCATTGTTTTATGTAATTAATTACATCTCTATTAATATTTCACCAATAGAATCTACATTTTCCACATGGTAAATTCAATATTTTTGCCTACACTTTCCGAGGTTGTCTTAATAGAAGGTCATTATTTGCCAATAGCCATATAAATATTTATTAGCTAGGAGGACCCAATTCGCCTGACATTTTGCAAAAGTGTGTCTCAATTCACCCCAATTTTTGCCAACTCTATTATAATTGCCAATTAATTGGATGACCCATAATTGCCTTGAAAATTACATAAGACATGTTATAGTTAAGCGTGATTCACCAAATATTTAAATACCATATAAAATTCCACGGAATTTTCCAAATAAGGATTGGTATAAATATAGTCAAAGATTAGATTTATCTCTACACAATTTGATCGGTTCTGAGCTCTCAAGTTGGATCACTAGAGAAGTTTCATACCAAGAACAACCATTGTTGCTGACTGCATTGGCGACTATTAGTAACCTAAAGGTAAGTGATCATATTTTGAAGTATTATAATATTATTCTGAATTCATCTCTACCTATTTGCCCTGTTGACCTATACAACCTAAAGACCTAAACCAAAGGAAAAATTTCAACTACCATTAGCTTCGACAATTTATCTACTAAAGGCGAATTGAAGAAGAAAGAAGCGGGGATCATCTATAAATAGCTCTTGATACTAGGAATTCCTTCACCAACCGTATTAATTCCTTTGTCCTTTAAATTTTAATAAATCTTCCATATCTCTCAATAAATCTTTTGCATAAATGCATGAGTGTGTGAAATTGGAAACAATCGTAAACCACTACCATTTACTAGATTGAAAGTCGTGCATGCTAAGTGGATTACAATTAGAAGATGTTAGTGACAAGACATTAATAAATGTCGATACTCAATTAGGATAAGATTTGATACATGTGTATTGTCTCCAATTCCATTTCAGGAACTTTTTGGAGAACTAGGTTCTTTTCAAAAATTTGGGCTGCAATAAAACTTCAGTCATTGATCTATGATCATCGAATGGTTTTAAATCATTGATGGATTCTAGATATGTGTGATGTGTTGATGAGGTCGTGCTTATTGACACATCGTGTAGTGTCTGGACTCAATGTGATGTTGCATTAATTAGATAACAAAAGATGGCTATTAATAGATAATGAAAAATAACAATGAATTTATGAAATCGCCAATAAAATATTTATTTTTCCATAAATAACAAATATTAGCCAATTAAATTAAATAAATTTCAAATGATAGATAAAAATTGCCAATACATGTAAATAATTTGTGCATTGGAGTATAACATTTCACCCATACACTTATATACTTTTTCCTTTCAATGTAAGACATTCACCTCCTACATTATATATTTTCCCCACACAATAATGAATTATTTGCCAGGATTTTATGGAATTTTCATACCCTAAAAAAAAATTGCCAATACAAATTATTTTTTTTTCCAAATTCAAAATTTTTTTCGCCATCAATATGAAAATTTCCCCCAAAAAATAATGTCTGATTCCCTAGGATTTTACACTTTTTCTTGAGAGGTGGTTTCTTAAAGTTATCCCTTGTAAAAGCTAAGATGAAAAGGATCTGGAGAAAGAAAGAGATTGTAGATGCATCGGCACCTAGCTCCAATGCAGGGACGTCATCTAAAAAATTAGAGAGTTTGTGGCTTTGGCCTAGGGGGGACTAATTTGAAAGAATGTCCTTATCTCCTAGCAAATTAGTATGAGGCCATAATACTGGTAGAGAAGAGTATGAAGAATTCCGGTCATCAAAGTCATAACTCATCATAGGATCCAGTAGGTTATTGTGAAAATCGAAAAGTGAAAGCCAACTCATTCGCATTCAATGTGAAGCACTACATGAAGGAATATAAGGACAACACTCTGATAAATTTCACTTGACCTCAAATTAAAGAAGCGATTACGAGAATTGAAGGCAGTCAATACAATCAGAATGCTTAGAATTTCTCAAGCAAGTTTGATCAAGGTTGACAGTTTGCTAAGTTAGAGATCATGGATACTCCTATCGTAGTTGATGTAACATTCGAGCCCTGACCTATATTTGTGAAGATTCCATACAAAGAAATAAAGACTGATGTAGTTGGAGCTCTTTTGAACATACCCATTGGGTTATTTTGGGTGAGGATGTTCGATCCTATATTCATGTCAAGCTGCAAGAATTCAACCATCATGAAAAGTTGTTGGACTTGTGGACTAAGAAAATGATTAACAAGCATGGCTAGGTAAGGCTAAAATTTGCTAACCTAACTAAGAAGAAATTAGACACATGGAACAATTTTCTTGATTTCTATTATGATGAAAAAATGGGTTAAGTTAGGCATGAGAAAGTTTCATGATGAATTCCTTTGGTTGGATTAAACTCACCTCATAACCAAGGATGTAATAAAAGCCATTACTAGTTTGAGTGACTTTGGTGAGATTATTAGTCCGAAATCCACCAAGAACAAGGTTGTTATGGACTTAACTAGTGCAAGATTTGACAAGCACTCTTTGGCAATTGACAATGTCATGAATCTGGTGGTCAAGTATTTGTTAATGATGGTCAGAAATATGATTTATTTCACAAACAGGGAAAACTCTATTTCAGCCATGACAGTTCACATGGAATATGAAATGGCAGAGCTAAATAAGGATTTCGACCTCTATGAAATCTTGCATCAGCAATTTTTAATTTTTTTTGCCCAATATTAGAAGAAGAAACATTCCTTCAAATTTGTAACCTAGCCTTGTGCATTTTATTCTATTTGATGCAATAATTACTCGTTTGAGGTAGGTTTTTCCAGTCTCCAGATACCCAGGTAGCCCATCAGATTGTAGATAAGCTACAAGAGTTCATCAATGACAAGACAAGAGATGAATCCTTTTATCCTTCAGCTTTCATATAAAATTTCAAAGTAGAGATAAAATTCCGAAGGAGATTGTGGTCAAGTACGAAAATAACATTACATTTGTACTCACTACTGATAAATACTATATGGAGGCAGTTGTGCCAAGAAAAGTTTGGGTCCCTCCATTTGGCTATGAAGCATTCCCTGAAATGCTTGAAGGTGCAGACAAAGTTATATTGGAGAGCCCAGTTGATGAGTCTCAAGAACTTTTTGGGACTATAGATGAAAAGTCTTTGCAAGTCTGCATGGAGCACTCAAAGAAGGATCTTGAAAAGAATGTGAGGAAAGTGATTCAGGAATCAATGGATAAGGCCAAATTGAGTGGGGAGGATATCTCTAAAATAAGACATTCCATAAGGCTTGCAAGTACAATCAGAGCATCTAAATTTGCTTAGAAGGAGCTTCCTTTTTTAGGTTCCTCGAAGAAGAAAGTAGAAGTAAAAAGGAAAACCACAGTCCTTGAGTTTGAAGAAGAGGAGGATGCAAAGCAATACCAGATACATGTCTAAAAATCCAAAGGAAAGAAAGTTAGGAAGCCTCTTGATGCAGAAGTCTATGTGAATCCCTTGCACAAGGTACAAGCCCAAAAGAGGTAGGTGGCATTTATCTTGAGGCTAGTGATGAAGATCAAAATATTATTATTAAAGATTTTCTACTTTGGGTATGTGCACAAGGATGGTGGTCAGAAAAGTGGACACCACCCAAAAAAAACATGAAAAAACAAGCAGCACATATGCAGTTCTAAAATTTGAAATCACCCCATATGCACTTAGGTCCATTGTTCCCAAGCCTAGAAAAGATAGTGCATATGCACTGCTTTTAGGAAAGTGAGCGCATGCGCGCTGCTTTTAGGAAAGTGAGTGCATATGTGCTCATAAGCCCTAAAGAACCGCATACACGGTACTTGTCAAAAAAAGTTTTTTTAAAAAATTGGGTCTTATTTTCTCGTGACCATGACGTTTCTTCCTCCATTTCCTCCATGAAACCATGAACGGGCTACCTCATTTCTCCTCCAGATGCTATGGATCAAGGTTAGTTTTTCTTAATTTTTTTCTTTCTTTCCCGTTTATTCAATTTGTTTTACATTTTGAATTTAATTTCGTTAATTTTCATTGGTTTTTTTATTTTTTGCTTCAAAAACCAGATTATGATAATCCACAACAAGAACAACAAAATGCACCTCCTGAAAACCCCGAAGAAAACCCACAAGATACACCTCCAGTTCCTCTTTTTGATCGTACACCTGAAACATATGAGCAATTGATTAATTAGTTAGGGCAAAACACATCTAAAATAAATAGACCGATTAATAAATTGAAAACATCTGAGCTTGAACATCATAAATCCCTCACCACTAGCTTAGTAACATTAGCTAGTGGTGCCACAACCATTTCTACACAAATTACAAAATGGGGAAACTTTAGGGATAGGTGTTGTTAATACCATGCTGATGGGTTATCATATGAGGGAGTGACAAACAAAATATTAGTAAATAACAAATATGTGCCCTTTTTGTTGATCCTAAAACTGGTGAATCATTATCTCTTAATGCAAAGAGGTTTCCCATACATTGGTGTACCAATGTGCAAATGAAGAATCTTTTTTGGCAGAGGTGGTGGATGGTCTTTGATGATCCACCTTGTGATAATTATGAGGTGCCATTGTATTTTTTGAGAAAATTATACTGTGAGTTTGTCCTCAATGTGCGACCAAAATATTTTGACATGAGAGAGTTCCATGGTAGAGGTGGTAGCTCTGCCCAAGTTAAACCTAGAGCCCATAGGCAAGTAGCCCCAGAGAGTCGTCACCTCCTAGCACCCAAACCCAAGCTGCATCAGGTTGTCCCAATAGAGCTGAAAGAGTTGATGGAGCTACATACTCTTCAGGCAGCCACAACATTGACTGGTGCCATCATCCAACGTGGGATGTTGTTAGCACACCCTCTTGTACTGGATGATAATCTATTAGTTGCTCTAGGTGGCAACAAAGAGCCCATTCAACATATGTGTGTTAGTTGCTTGGGGATATGCTCAGGGATGGATGAAGTGACCTTTGCAGATGGATCCACATCTCATTCATGCATGATTTGCGGGAGTAGATGTTAGGCCCACACGATTGAGGATTAGGTGCTGACAGAGGAGTTGATGGACATGGTGTTTTCCCATCAGCGATAGACATAGGTGTGTTGATTTGAATTAATAGCATTTTAATTATCATTCACTTTAAATTTGTAATTACATAAATGAATTTTCATTTATACATCGATTTAAATTGAGACTAATAATATGCATTTTAGGATGCAGTAGTAGTATCCCATACTCCTGTCGCAATTACTACAACTGTAACTTCGATGCGTGATGTATAAATTTTATAATATGTTAAAATAGAATAGTACACTTTGAATTCAAAAAAACTACAAGATATACTAACTATCTTTAATGCTTGGTCCAATTTTTGGTTTGTAGGTGTTGACAGGGGACCAAATATCCTAGATTGATGACATCACGCTCTCAGCGATCAATTTTGGCCTACAAGGCTATATGGTATCATATTTTGTACAACCATTTTTATGTATTGTTTTGATGGAATATGCAAGTCATTTCATTTTAGATTTTTTAAATTATGTTTAATATATTATCTATACTAATATCTCATGTTAATTTTTTTTTTTAGGGTACCCCCTCCGCATTAGGCCTCATCCTAAGAAAAAGAATTCCTTGAAGATGCCAAAATGTGGGAAGATGTTAATTGAACACATTTTTAGTTGTATAGTTTTTTGAAAATATTGAAATGAAGTCTTAGTTGGGGTTTGTAGATTGATTAGTTTTTTTTTTGTCTATTTTACATGTGTAGTGGCCATTGAGCTATGTGGATTTGTTGAATGCACCTAATTCTCTCATGGATCAAGAGAGGGAGGAGGTATGTATCTCTACTTTATTTTATTGATTTCGTGATTATATGCATGTGTAAATGTGAACTTGTGATAAATTATAATCTTATAATTTTTTCATACAAGAAATACCCATAGCTTCTTCATCAATGGGGAGCCCTCCTCCGTGCACTGGAAAAGCATCTCAGTATCCGGTACACTTTTGTTTGATATATTACATTAATTATTTTTAACCTACAATACTTATCATTATATTAATTGTATTTAATCTCTGATCATTTTTTGTATAGGTAATAGCGACACTTTCTCCATCGATGGTGAGCCACCCTTAGTCCATTGAAGAAGCATCTTAGGCACTGATACATCATTGTTCTCTATATTATAGCCCCCTTCATGGTTTGGTTATTGATGTATTTATGCTAGTACATTGTATTAATTGTACATTTAATCTACAATAGCCCCCTTCACGGTTCGACCATAACGTGGATCCTTTTAAGTTTGTCTTCAAGAAAACTCCTCAGAGTGACAAGGAGAGGAGAGCGAAGACATTAGCTATGAGATCACTTGATGAGGTAATATAAATTTTAATTGCAAAGGAATTATAGTTAAATGTATAGTTATGTTGTTAATTGTGAACTATTTTCTACAAAAGAATTATAACTTGGCTTTTGAATTGTGCTTTTGCAACCATCTACAGAGCCACGTACTACATCAAAGAGGCTCAATTTTGATGATCTAGCACAAGTTTAGGATCATATAGTGTTAGTTATGGTCATAGAATGACTAATACATGTAGATATATTCTACATTTTTATTGTATATCGATTTGGACATGGCATATGCCACACTTTTGTAATACTTGTACTGACTTGGCAAACATGCTTTTTTACACACACACACACACACACACACACACACACACACACACACACACACATATATATATATATATGTTGATATTCGATCTAATAAATGTGTACCGAGTTCATTATTGTGTATTCGTTGTATTTCGTGGATGTCCTTTTATAAAGTTAATTGATCATTTTCCTATGTAATCAACAATATGAATATAAACAACAAAAATCTATGATATAAAACATTGCAATCGTGGAATATGATATGATAAAATTTCTAAAATGTCGAATTAACCCTACAAAATCCTTGTATTCAGTTAATTATTGTGTATTCATTGTATTTGGTGGCTGCCCTTTTATAAATTTAAATGAATATTTTCCTATGTAATCAACAATATGAATATAAACAACAAAAACCGACAATATGAATATAAACAACAATATGTGTGTGGTGCGAGAGAACCCTCATGCTCGCAATGGTCAAATTTTAGTTCTCATGTGAACAAACTGATGTCATGAGTGTGTCCAAGTGGGTAGGTTTATGCTAGGTATTCTCCTCTCATGCATCCCAAAGAATTGGAATGCCGAGAGTCACACCCTATCGACGTGATCTCTCAAGTGCCCTAAGTCCAAAAAATTGTCAAACTTTAACAGACTATTACTTCCAATCCAAGACACATATGATCGATCTATTTAAACCTGTGGGGTTACATGAGGATCCTCTACAATGACCTATCTCAGTTTTTGATGACTCAGAGTAATTTTCAATTGGTAGTTTTTTGCCTCTTGCAAAAATCGTCAATTGCATGCAATGCAAAGTTGCAAGATAGGCTAGAACTTATTCGGTTCATCGTGTGCACAAACCGACGTCATGAGCACATCTACGTGGATAGGTTTACATTAGGCATGCTCCTCTCATGCATTCCAAAGTAGCAGAATGTTGAGTCATACCCTATCGACGTGATCTCTCAAGTGCCCTGAGTCCAAAAAATTGTCAAACTTTGACAGACTGTTTCTTCCAATCCATGATACATATGATCGATCTGTTTGAACCTATGGGGTTGCATGAGGCTCCTCTACAATATTCTATCTATTTTTTTATTGACTTGAATCCATTTTCAATTCATAGTATTTTTCGCCTACTGCAAAAAATCGTCAGTTGCATGCAATGCAAAGTTGCAAGATAGACTAAAATTGATTTGGTTCATCATGTGCACAAACCTACATCACAAGAACATCCAAGTGGGAAGGTTTATGCTAGGAATGCTCCTCTCATGCATTCCAAAGCGTCAGAACATCAAGAGTTGTAAGGCCTTCCCCAAACCAAGATTTGATTAACTTAGTTGACCATGTTTGACCCTATTATTAAATGCTATATAATAAAATAGAATGGACTATGTTAGATCGATAGATTTGTGAGAAAAGAAATTGAACCAAGTTATAGAGTTATTTCACCTGGTGGTGTATATTTTGATGTGTTATGAATTTGAAATCCTAAAAGATCCATTGATTGGATAATCTTGATTTAACGTATGTCAGCTATGTCTGGATTTAGAACTTATATGATTCCATGATTTGGATAACATTGATGAATGTTGATGCTTCATTTACATGCTTTATGATATAGAGCTCAATATTATTCTAGAATAGGATAAATTTGAGATGATATATGCCACTATTGGATTTATAGGACTTTACTATGATGATAGAAATAGGATGTATGTGTATGTATGGATAAAAATTATGAGATTATGATAATTGCTTATGTGGATTTATTTGGATATAATATATATTGATTTGTTCAAATGTAAATTGTATGCATAGTGTTTGATGTGTATTCTAATTCATGTGTTTTAATATTATATGAGATTATTTGAAATTACTAATGTGTAATTGAGTTGCACAGGAAAGATTATCCATGTGACCATGGAAATATTATGGAGAACCAAGCCTAGACCTATGTACATTCGTAAAACTAGGGTTTGTCTATTTGGAGAGACAACACCTTGTTTGTATCGTATTTTATTTGTGAAAGTGATTGTTGCAGGAATGTTAAATTGAATTTTGTGTAATTGTGTAAATCCAACAAGAGACAAGATTTCATGTATGATTTTGTAAAAGTATTTTCTTTGTGTCACTTGACACATGTGTTGATTTATGTTTGAGTTTTTAAATTTGTTTCTTGGAGGGAGTTGTTTAACTATAGTTTTTTTAATTAATCTAATATGATTCCATATATGCCTTGGGTAAAGAATCTTTGGGATGGTCAACTTAGGTTTGATGTGAAAATAAACTTTAGAGGGGTTTAAAAAGGGTTAAATGGACTCCTAGGGGTAGTTTATTAGGGTTTCCTAAAGCCCATAAGGTACACCTAAGGGTTAGGAGTAATTTTAAGCATGTTTCAACTCTCATGTGACCATTTAGACACCCTAAGAAGTGGCTTTTCTAAGTTGTGCGAAAATTGAAATTAGAAGGCTTGAACTAAGTTGTGAACCTTCCTTTTCGAATGAGAGTTCCCTTTCCCATTTTACCTTACCTTCCTTTTCAGTTTTTAGAAACTTGTGAGAACTCTCACTAGGGTCTTCTTAAGCAAGAATGAGAGATTTTGGGGGTAATCACCCACTCTCCAATTTTGGAGACAAAAGAATTTTGAAAAGAAAAAGATAGATTTGGGATATAGAATTTGTCTAAGGGTAGAAAGAAAAGACTTTTGGAGTTGGGCTATTCATCCTCAACAAAACTAGCATACCTTTTGGCAGTTTTAGGTTGGTTCTACCTTTCTTGTAACGTTTTCTTATTGCATGTTGTTTTGAAAGGAAGGCTTGTGTAAAAGACTAGTTTTCTTGCATGTATCTCTTGGAAATTTATTTGATGTTTGGTGCTTATGCAATGCATGTGTTTTGGGAGTAATCAAGACCTCCTACTCTTGGGAGAGAGGATGGTCTTGTGGGTGGTAGAAGTGACAACTCTCGAGTGAGAGGCTCTCATTATGAGAGTGATCACAAGGGATTTTATGTGACCCCTGCTACATGGCTTGTTTATGCATTGGGGGTCATAAGGACGGAAATAAGGCATGAATGCCTTGGGGTGCATAAGGAATGTGGGGTTGTCATACTTGAGGTATTTGGTTTGCCATGAGGTGGCTATATGTTTTGGTTTTCCATGAGG